>NC_056735.1:276650840-276805840 GCF_019279795.1 Protopterus annectens | reverse complement strand
CCAGATCAATGGTAGTCCATTATAGAACTGAATGTTTCTCCACATTTGGCATTGAGTGTGGATAGTAAAGTTTACAATTTAACTGAGATAATTTTAAATGAAACACAAGAACGCGTTTTAAGCCTTGGTTTGAATTTCATACCCAGCAAACGCGCAGCTGTTGGTAATACATCATTGCAGCTTAAAATATACATAAGAAAGTTAAATTTATTGTATATCATGAAAGATGTAAATGTATTAAATTTCTTACCTAAGCCTTCTAGTTATAATCCCAGTTTGCATTCAAGTGTTTGATAGCTTTTGTGAAAGAGATGTTAGGTCTGTTTTGAATAGCAAACCTAAGTGTAATTTTTTCAATTTAACAAGTGAAGAAAGGAAAACTTTATTTAAATTGAGAAATGAAAATGGTTTACATTGTATGAAGGCTGACAAAGGGGAAGGATTGGTCATTATGCAGACACAAGATTATATTAAAGCCACTGAAAACATGTTGTCTAATGAGAATGAATATTGTGAAGTATCATATGGTACAATAGACAGAAGTTTTAAGTATGTTCATTACTATTTATATGATCTTTTTATGAATGGTGCTTTGTCTATAGAATTATATAATTTTCTTGTGGTTGAATATCCTAAAGTGGGTGTACTATTCTGTATACCCAAAATACATAAAAATATGACTAACCCTCCCTTTAGACTGATAGTATCAGCCTCAGGCAGTTCTACCAAAAGCATTTCACTGTACCTAGATTCTGTCTTTAATCCTTTGGTTCAAGAGTTGCCTTCCTTTGTAAAGGATTCAAGGTCTTTTTTAGACCATATAAGAGAATTTTCCATGACTATAACACCAGCAGTTTTGCACAGTAATGAATTTACTATGCTAACATTAGATGTTATGTCTTTATACACTGCTATTCCTCAAACAGAAGGTATTGAGTTTGTAAGTATTTTTTTTTAAATAAACATACAAGCTGGAGTGATTCTAAAATCAAATTGCATCTAGGGTTGTTGGAAATATTATTAGAAAATAATTATTTTATTTTTAACAAAAAGTACTACAAACAATTGAAAGGAGTAGCAATGGGGGCAACGGTAGCTCCAGCTTTTGCTGGTTTAGTGATGGGTTGGTGGGAAAAGGATATCCTGCCCACCCTTGTTTTTTTTTTCTAATGTTATTTTTTACTGTAGATTTACTGACAATCTCTTTTTTATTACAAAAGGAGATGATGTCATGGTTAATATCTTTTTGCAAGAAATTAATGCCAGTAGTAGTTTTTTGAATTTTACTATTGGCGAAGTCAGTCACAGAATTTGTTATCTTGATGTTGAACTCACTTGGAATAAATCAGAATACAAGTTTTCAAGTAGAATACATAGGAAAAAAACATATGTGAATCATTTTCTACATTTTCAAAGCAACCATCCTAATTTTATGAAAATGACTATACCTAAGGGACAGTATATAAGAGCATCAAGAATGGTTAGCAATGAAGTAGATTTTTTTAGATGAACTAGAATTTATAACACAATTGTTCGTAAGTCGAGGATACTCTGATAGTCTATTGAACAGACTGGGCTTTAATATTAGACAACGATGGAATAATGATTTTCCGCCCATTTTAACTAGTGGGTTTTTTAGACATTAAGTGACAAAGAATGGAAAAGATTAATAAGAGTTTACCTAGATGTGTTTTAGAGATGTGAGTAGACAGTGAAAGTATTAAATCAGTAATTCAAAACAACTGGAAAATAATAACAGGAAATAAAGAGTTGAATACCATTTTGGGAGATGAACCCTTGTTTGTCTATACTAAAAATCAGACGATAAAAAGTATGCTTCAATTAGATGAAACACATAGATTACCACCAGTGATAAATAAAGTATGTATAAATGCTATAGTTGCAATGTTTGTAGGTACATTTTGGAGGGATCATATATAAATTTTGAACATTACTATAAAACCATCAGTATAGAAGGCAGATATAATTGTTCAACAGTAAACATAGTATGCGTTGCTTTTTGTTCAGGTTGTCCTGCATATTACATAGGAATGACAATAAGATGTCTTAGTAAACGTATAAATGAACATTGTTATGCCATAAAAACTAAAGATGAAAATAATGCTCTTTATAGGCATTCAGTGAAATGTAAGTCATATAAGAAATTCATGTTTTCTATTTTAGAAAAAGTTAAAATTGATCTGAGGGGAGGAAACATGAAAAACAAAGTTGAAAGGAGGGAAACAATGTGGCAGCTAAAACTTGGTGCTAATACTCCCCCAGGTTTGAACGATGTGATTAATATTAAGTGTTTTTTGTTGACAGGAAACTAGGGAAATGAAATTAATATTCACATTTTTTGTAATATTTAAAAATAATATAACATAAAGCTGGATTCATAAGCTTGTTGCTTTAAAGCATTTTAATTGTTAATAGGTACATCGTTTAATTGATTTGTTAATTGATTTTAAACAAATGAGCAGGTGTATTTAAGCTAGTATTTAGAGTTGTATTTTATTCCGAGGAAGTCTTCCAGATGAAAACGTTAAATAAATTATTTTACGTTATTTCTTTTGTTCGTTCCTTTGTGGCACCAGTGTTTTTTTGGTTGAAGTGGATTTCGCTGGCTTTGTTTTTTTTTTCAGTAAATGGTGTTAGATCTGATTTTTTGTTAGATCTGTGTACCAGAGATCATCTTTCATGCTGTCTCAAAAGCTTAACCTGAGGCATTAAAGCTGTAAACTGTACAGTATTGTACATGTCGTCTGTTATATAGACAAGTTATTTTAATAGTACTGCACAAGAAAGATAATAATATACTGTTCCAGAGGTTAATAGTCTACAGAGTGTATGCACACCAATTAGACTTTGTTTTTACAAGGCACTAAAGCAGCAGCACAGACATCTGCATTTAGTCTTTCAGTGTACTAAACAGACTTTGGTTTTAGTATGCAAAAGCTGCTCAGACTTTTACTTCCACAAGGCACCAAAAAAGAGCTGCATTCGGCAGCATCGGTAAGTACAAGACTGTGATTTAAATAACTTTTCAGAAATGTAGCCACTGGGAAGGCTTAGATTAAAGAGGTTAAGTAGAGGTTCATGGTGGTGCTTGGGGGCTTGCCCCCCTGCAAAAAGGCTTGTTGTTCAGCAGTTTTCTTTTTGTTCAAACTTTTGTCTGTCAGACAAATATTGTCCAATTTATAAAAATGAATCCATATCTAGACATTGGTCAAATTCTATTCATCTCTGAGATTTTAGAACTTTACAGTGTAGCTTCTGCTAACTGATCAGACAAAAATCAGGTGATTTCCTGACATGCTAGTCCCAGTTTTTAAGTGTTGCCCAGTTTGAAGTTTGGTGCAAGACTTGCAGCATATAGTATTCTTTAGAGAAGAAATGTTCCATCAGTACTATTCTCAGAGTTAGTCCTAACGTTTTTAGTATGACACAAGAGTCTTGTGTTTTTGGCTGGTATGTGTAAGAACAGTATTTATGTGCCCGTCAAATTTTAAAATCAGATCTCAGGTGACTCCAAGCAATTTAAAGGTACTTACTAAATCCAGTGGTATATCATTAATGGTATCCTAGCATTTAATAGTCTTATTCCTGAACAGCATAACTTTTGTATTGGTCGTTTTGAAATAAAGGCCAAAGGTTACAGCCATATTTGTAGTGAAGAACACCCAACAGCCACTGATTGTTAAATCAATCAGCCAAGTCTAACTGTTCAACAGAGATTCCTACTTGCAGAAGTTTTTTTCTCTACCTTAAAATAAATCATCTGCACATAAAATGTATTTTTCAATGCAATCATTAGCTTGCCCCTTTGGGATAGCAAAGTTGTGTTTTGGTTAGGGTTTCTACCTCATAGTTCCGTGGCCCAATCCTAGCTTCCATTGTCTGGTTGCCTTAGTGGTGTCTGGTTTGCTCTAATGTCCTAAAACTTAGCTAGCTGGCTGCTGGCAGCTGACGGTCCTGACATCCTGCATCTGTTGCAGGTCTTTTGGCCCACGTCATGGCTGAAAGGGTTCTAAGACCAGTTCACTTACATGATTAACAAATAAACAATACATTTTTTACCCCAAAATTATTTCGGAAATAGAATCATTCAAATAGGGTCTATGCAACTGATGTCCATAATTGCACCAGCACAAAGGGTTTATATTTTCTGCTGTCTCAGTTTATTTTTTTCACACTTTCTCTGCCATATACCCGTTGCATTAAACCACCTGCACATATATGCAGGTCTCATCATCAGTATGTTGTATTCTTCCTACTACAAGCCATCTGCACAACAAAAAATAATTACAAGCACACTAGACCAAGGTTTCATGCATTTTAAACTTGCTGCTGCAGTTTCCAAAATGACACATCTCACCTGGGAACATGTGTATAAACATATATGTCTAACACATACATACAGCAGCAGCATATGATAAAGACACAGCACATTATATTAATGGAACTAACTTCTACCAACATATGTCATTTACCATAACCATCAATCTGAAAATCATAAGCTAGCTTGTCTGAATTCTTGTCTCCGAAACCTTTTTAGATCAACTAGTTATTGTCTTCATATATGGGATGAACTGAAGGTTATCAGAGAATAAAATCACTTCTTTTTCAGAAAAGGCCTGTTTGTCTTCAGGAAATACATCCAATAAAAATTGGAAAAAACCTAGATCACTGTTTGATTTTCTGTGCAAAGCCAATATCATTCTTCAATACAAGACGGCAAAGCAATTCACTATACAATAGATCCATTTCCATTACACAGTTAACCTTCTCAGTGATGATTAAACAGACAGCATGTTTATATAAATTCATATAATTAATATAAATAAGGTATTTATCCTGAAGCCACTGAAGTTCTAAATGGCTTAGAACTGACATAGAGAACACAAGTCACTGCAAACCATCCAACTGGCAAAACTATAAATACTTAGATGGTATGTGTCTGACCAGTTCTGGTTGAAAGGATACAGTGTCTCTATTTCTTCACAACAGAAGTGTACAAGTACCTGCCAAATAGCCTCATACCACAGCACTTAGTCAAAATGATGAAATCCAGCAGGTTAAACACTCATTCAATTACCAAAAAATAAATAAATAAATAAATTGTACCCATTCGGTGTCAAAGTCTTAAGCTGATTAAAATAACTGAAGAAAAACCTTAGGTACTGCAAGTTGGGATATGTAACCCTGATGACTTAAATCTCATTTGGTATTAATAACTACATTTATTATCTGTCATCATTATGCACTGTTACTAAGTATACCAGGGCATCTAATGATTTCAAAGCAAGGTAGGATAGCAATAAGCCAGCAAATGGGTTGGGCAAACTGGAATGGAGCTGTGCCACACCACATGGGTCAGTCGTGAGTGCTGTTACATTATTAAATAATTAAGTAATGATACTGCACTTAAGTAGCTCTCTCTCTTCTAGCAATAACAGAGGAAGGAATCTAATCTTTTTCTTTCACACCCAATTAACACAGATGCACTGAGAACAGCATACATTCTTGAATAAATGAGAGAAGTACTGCTAATAGTAATTTATTTCATCTCTTGTCCAGAAATAACACATATCTCTCCTGTGCCCAACTGGGAACAGAGAAAATTTGACCGGCTAGTATAATTTACTTGCTCTTTGTTTTCAGTGCACATAATGGCAAAAATCATGTAAATGCCACAACCATACTGCCCAGAATACTGCATTTAAGTTTGTTTCTGATAATAATACTTAAAGACTATACAAAGGTACAAATCCCCTACCCCCTATAACCAATGTGGCAGTTGGTCTAGCAAACATACCTGACTAGTGTAATACAAGACGTACTGTTCACAATTAATGTAGCTTATCTTGTTTTAACAATAGTGTACAAAGGTACTGACCTTCCAAATGCTTCATATGTAGAATTGCAGTGGATGCAGCATGCATGCATGCCTGACAGACCACATACCAGAAATTATTACAGTCATGAAGTTCAACATATTTCCAACAAAAAACCTACACACCATAATGACAATGGCATTTAGTATGACAAAAACATCTGCGTTTCCAAAAGCACAGTCGTGTATTACATAAAAACAGCCCCCACCGACACACACAAATAATTAGATACAAGTAACAGTGTCCTCAACAGTGAATTCATGCTTTGAAGCTTGATTCCAACAATAACACTAAACACAGGAAAAGGAAACTAATAATGCATAGAAACAGATATATTTACTATCTGTGCCCTTTCTGAAACAGTATTACAAATATATAAATAAATAAATAAGCTAGTCACCTCACACTTAACAGTGTGTAAGGATTATGTTCTAACACTGTTATTTTTTTATAAAAACTTAACAACAACAAAAACATTGATAAAAACTCACACATGCCTGTACAACTATATCATTTTGCATTACTTCAGTTCTGTTCTCATCACTGGCTGTAATTTATCTTAGGGACTTCCTGGATGCAATCTTTAAATTAATCTGATGTTTATCCCTGTCCCAAATAAAACAGATAAGAACAAGTGGATTTCTTCTTTCAACACCAACAATAATTGCAACACAATCAGCATGAAATTTCAACAGTAAAACCAGAAGTGAAAAACAATAAACAAGATACATGAATTCAACCAACAAAGCAAGCAGAATATATGAATCACCCTCTCACTACTTTCCTGTGTAAGTAAAAATAATAAAGCTATATCATACAGTATTAACTGAAGCTGAATCATTACAGCAAACAGTCAATAACTCAATGTTGTTGTGTCTTTCAGCTTTTCCCGGTTAGGGGTTGCCACAGTGGAACTCCGGTCCGTTAATGATTGGCAGTAGATTTTTACGTGCCGAGTTGCCAGCTCTGATGCACAACCTTCTACGAAGGTACGCCCATTCACGCATGTCTCCACACAGAAGACGCTTTAGCTGAGAATCGAACAGGACAAAGTCTTACTGTAAGGCGACAACGCTACCGCAGCACCACCATCGCAGTAGTCAATAACTCAATACTAACCATATATCTATATCTAATACAATTAAAAAAAAACTAAGTAAAAATTCAACCACAGCAATTCACTTTAGGTATACTTTTATTACATCAAATATTTCTATAACTGAATAGAAGATGCAAGGCTCTTAAGGAAACGAGGAAGGCTCAAAAATCTAACCTGCTGTGCATGATCATAAACATTCAATAATTTAATATAGTCAGTAAAAAACTGACATAGACTTGTCAGAGACTGCAAACCAGATAACTTGCATTCTGCGGCTGTAAAAAGCCCTGCAACTACAGCTACCCGCAACATCAAAGTTCTCTCTCTCTTTCTCTCCCTATAGCACACACAAGTGGAATATTAACAGTAAACAGCAATTCTTATTTGATGGGCTCATTTTAGTTTTGGAAAATAAAGCCTTTCAACATGACACATGAAACTCTGCAATGGAATTCTTTCAAACTAAGTAAATCGAGTTTAAGGTTCTGAGTCCTACTACTATTTAATTGTGCTGAGGAATTTGCATTTTAACAGCACACTGCACACAAAGATCATTATAAATGCCTAAAATAGTCACATATGTTTTAGACCTAGTGCTTCATTCATTCTTCTTCTACTGTGCAAACAAAGATAATAGCTGCACAGAGACTGCCGTACACAACAGAAAGACGTACATAACTAACTAAAATACAAGCCACTGTAGTGGAATCTTAACATCAATAGGCTGTATAACAGAAGAAGAAAATCATGGCAAAAATTATGAGGTGTAGCACCCAACAGAATAAAAGCACTCTCAAATTGAACGAACATCTCAGAAAACAAAGACTACCAAAGCCAAATGTGAGGTAAATTTGGCCTTCCAGGCCAAGGACAACCACAAGGCATTCTTTAGCTATGTCTATGTCTGCAATGTCAAAGGCAATACACAATTGTGTGCAGAGCTCATTGTTAATAGAGCCACCTATACTGAACCAAAAGATATAGCAAACCTACTGGCTGAAAAATTCAGCTCTAACTTTCCCTCAGAAATGACCATTGAATACAACACCCCCTGCTATCACTACAGAACAACTTCTTAAAGCTCTCTCTAGGGCCAACAACACTGCATCAATGGACCCAGACGATATTCCAGGATGCCTTCTAAATAGCATGAAACATGACCTATCAGGCCCTCTAGAATTACTATTTAACTGTAGCCTTCAAACAGGCTTAGTGCCTCATAAATGCAAAAAAAGCAACAGTCATCACTCTGCACAAAGATGGGCCGCCTACAGACCCATAAGTCTCACTAGTCTGATATGCAAAGCCATGGAAAGAATCACCATGGAAATGATCGATAATGACATAGGAAACCTCCAGAGACTGGACCCAACTCAATTTGGTTTCAAGTGCAGGTCATGCCTACTCAACCTGGTGGACTTCTTTAAGAAGGTCACCAAAGAAATGGACAAGGGCAAAATGGTTCACACTGCCTACCTTGATCTGGCAAAACTCCACTCGGGCATTGTTGATAAACTCAAGAGGTTAGGTACAAACTCTTATGTCATCTGGTGGATAGCTAGCTGGATCATATACGGGACCCAGGAAGTTAGAATTGGGGCGTCCACCTCTACAAAGAGGCAAATCACAAGCAGTGTCCATCAGGGATCAGTCCTAGGGCCGCTGCTTTTTGGCGTTTCTCTGACGTCAAGGCCAATGTCAATAGCCTCTGGCTGACTAAATCTGCATATGTTTGCAATTTAGGAGCGGTCATTGGATCCCCCACCGAAACAAATGCTCCCCAGGAAGGGCTGACACAAACAAATAATTGTTGTTAGAGCCATAGACTAAAACTAAATCAAAGACATGCATAACAGTATCTTTTGGGAAGGCATCCACCCCTGGTAATTATCATATTGATAACAGACTCCTAAGAGTTGGCCAAGTAGTCAAGGACATGGGGGCACACATAGACAGTAATCTAGCCTTTGACCATCATGTGTCTACAGTAGTGAGGAAATCATTCTATGTTGTGCAACCTATAAACAAAAGTATGGCATCTAAGTTCAAGTAAATCATGGTTCCACTGTATTCTGTATTTATCAGACCTATCAGAATACAATGCCCCCTTTGGTATGTACCTAACCAGACATAGCCAAGAACTGGAATTCACACAGAGGTTCCTCACTAAAAGAATACAGGGAATAAGTCCTATGCATACTACGGCAAGGCCCTATCCCTACATTCTGTCTCCTACAGGCTGCTGAAGGAGATCTAAGCCTGGCATACAAGGCATTTTTAGACTCCACTTTGATGGACCTCATGCATATCCCCAACAAAAACAGCACCAGAATTACCCATTCTAAAGATGCAAACATTGTCTGTGATATAAACAGGACCTGCTGGAGAGACAGGTATATATCTACTAACAGCAACATCCAAGCTACTGTAAAATTGCACAGCACCACATGAGGGCAGTGATTATCTTGACCCAGAGAACAGAAGTCCTAGAACACTGAGAAGGGGGATTGGTAAGCAAGATATACAAAACCGTAAGGAGAGGAAATGGTTTTAAAACGATTCACAATAAAGTTAAGATAAAGGGATCAGAGTCTGGAACACAAGAGTGGAGGAAAGAAAGATCAGGTTTATTAGACATGGGGCAGCAGTACGGCTTAAGGAAGAAACTAGTTGATAAACTGATAAAGCTCAAGTGGCTACTGGGGATTCTCAGGTGTATGCTCCAGCAGTAAGGGAACGGGCTAATGCAGATGCAGAATGAGGGCTGTCAGTGCAGAGTAAAAGGTAAACCAGTTTGGAAAATAAGCCATATTCAGCAAGTGAAGGGAAGATGCAGAGAAAGGAAAACAGCAACAGAATGATAACAGAATCCATTCAAAAGGAGGTAAATGCAAAGCCAAAAATTACAGTGAAGTCATGCCTCATGGGAAATCAGAGAAGAGAAGAATGCAAGTGGGCAGAGGCGGAACAAGCAAGCACTGCAGGAAAAGAACTGACCGAGACAACCAAAAAATATGGCTTCATGAATATAAAATCCATCCAGCCATCAACAACTCCTTTTTCCCATTTTTGCATATGGGGTCAGGGTGTCACTCTAACAGTGACAGTCATCTAGAGTCAAGGGTCACACTGCCAAGTGGTTAGCCCTACCATGGTTGTTCTTCCATACCACATACTCGCACACACCCATATAACCAATTTAACATGTTCAATCCACTTACTGCATTGTCTTTCGAATGTAGGAGGAAATCCATGCAAACACAGGGCAGACATGCAGACTCCACCCAGAAGGCACCCCAGCTGAGAATCGAACTGGGAAACCTCTTGCTATGAGGCAACAACTTTATTCACTGCACCACTATGCAGCTTCAGGTCCATAGAAGAGGAACCAGAAATAAAGGAGAAAGGAAATAAAAGTGCTGAAGCTTTCAAAGATGAGGAAAGAGATAAGATAAGGCCAGAAGCCACATGAATAAATACATGGGACACCACAGGAAGAAAGTCCAGGAATAGCTTAGGAACCTCAACACATAGAGATTATATTGGAACAGCAGGAACTGCCAAGGAAAGTAAGCCAGGAAGAAGGAAAGGCAAGACATGGGTGTTTACCTGGGGAGGAGTCAGTACAAACAGCAGAGAAAGGAACTGGATAGCTAGACAAAGACAGGCAGGTGTGTTAGTAACTGTAGACTCTACTATCATTAGAGGGATTAGGTGGGATAACAAGGTGAAAAGGAGGTTTTTAGAACAGGTAATCTCATCTCAATTTTACTTATTTAACTCCATGGCTGCACCACCTCAGTGTTAGCACAATGATACTTTATTGCTTTATTTAAGGTTTCTCTGTGTCATATCAGTCTGACAGTCAGAACAAAATAAGTAGCAATGCATGGGAGCTCTGTTTTTTTATAAGGGATGGAACAAGCCACTTAATGACCAGTGTAAACCTGGGTGGCAGACTCCACCCCAATAAAGTGTTCATTGGGAACATTTTGATGAAATGTCAGGCTCAGCAATGCCAAGAGCTTATGGAAGAAACTGAAGAAACGTAGGCACTAGGTGAAGCAGAAGGGACAGAGAGAACAGCAATAAAATAACATGAAAAGAGACTGATACACTGTTTTTCCACTCCATGAAGCTCAAACCACTCTGGAGAGACAGATTAGAATTGCAGTTAGTATACATGACACCAGAAATAAAAATGAGACATGAAAAAAAGATATGGAAGAAAACAAAAAAGCCTACCAGGAACACAGAAGGTAGAGGAGTAATGATGCAAAAATAAGAGCCCTGGTAATTAGGGTGGAAGAAGAGTTGGTGGATAAGCACCGGCTAGTGCACAACCCACGGGTCTTCCATTGGACTTGCAAATGACGACGATTAACTAAAGCAGAAAATAAGAGCATGGAGCAAAATGAAAAGGGTTAAACAATGAGAGATTTTAATCTCCCATAAACCGAATGAAGCAAACAAACATCAAAGGCAGGGAAAAATAGAGAACGATTTAGTGAAGGTAATGCACCAGAAGGAATGTACACTGCTGGTGCAGGAAGCCACTAGAAGGAGTAAGATATTAGATCTTCTCATGTACAAAAATAGTGGAACACAAACAGTACAAGTAAAAGCACACCTGGCCATCAGTAACCACACAATGTTATGGCTCACTTTTAGTGCTAAAGGAATATAATATCAGAACTCAGATATTGAACTTTAAATTAGCAGATTGCAGGAAGCCAAAGAAATTAGCAGCAAAGATTACGGTGCATGTAGTTAAGCAAAAGACGTGGCTGAATTTTGGGGAAAAGAAAATGGTCATACATAGGGTTGCTACCTGCTCATTTTGTTTTCATACAGTCCAGAAAATACAGACCAGCAATAAACCAAACACACACACACACACACACACACACACACACACACACACACACACACACACACACACACACTCACACACACACACACACACCTGCAGCTCCATTCTTTTAAAATTAGCCACCAACTTCCCTAAATGCACACTCATCAGCTTCACTCCTGAATCAATGCTGGTATCAGAAAAGGATTCCTGAGATGTGGTGCAAGTGTTCATCTGATATCATACTCTCCCAACCAGTCACAATGCAACATATATTGTTAACAGTCAGGGATATAACCTTATAAAATTAATGCATAAATAATAAAAAAAATGTACACTACCTTATTATACACCATTTTTAAAGGATAGGTGAGCAGTTGAGCTAGTGAAAGAGAAAAAAGCACCATCAGAAGAGGTTATTCACTCAGTCCAGACAGATGGCAGCAGACTGTAGACACACCACTCAGATTTATAAACAGCAGGAAATGTATAAAATAACTTAGTGCTATCACACTTCTCTTTCAAAAAATAAAATGTGAGTCAAACCCATGTGTATATATTATCAAAACTGGAGGGGCAAAGGGTGAGGCAAGAGGTTTGTGTGTGTGTGTTTTTTTTTTGTCTATATTACTATTTTATGCAAAGATGGCTATCCACATTTGGAAGTTCACTGGGAATGGAATGGACAGGAGAAGTAAGACTAACGTAAAGAGGAGGCTAACATGGCTTAATTAAGAAGCCACTGAAACAATCACAAGAAAGAAAATGACCTAGAAAAAGTGAAAAAATGTAGGCACTGCAGCTAGGCAGGAAAACAAGGAAGTCAAGAAGATGCGGACATAGTTGGAAAAAGAGCAGTGGCAAGGGGGTTCCTATTACCTTGTCAAACAAAATGGCCGGAACAACGATTTTTTTCCCAGGGAAAAAAATCGCTGGGCCATTATCGGGACTTTGCAGTTTCCTCCACTGTGGTGCAATCTCGAAGTTGGTATGTTTAAGTAGGGGGTGTGTGGGGGCACAGCCCCCCATGTTGGGGGGGGGGTGGGGTGTGAAGTCCCCCACTTTATTTTGTTTGTGGATTTGCGGGTTTTTTGTTTTTTGTTTTTTTTTGTGGGGGGGCAGAGATTTTTTTTCCCCTGGGAAAAAAAATTGCTGTTCCGGCCGTTCGAGTTTTTGTGGTTTCAAATATTAGCTGTTGATCAAACATCATTCGCTCTTTTGAGTTTGACAAGCTAATATGAACACATGACAAGGACAGAGAGACAGTGGAAGAGAAAAAAAAGGAACTATATTTCCTTCTTTATATCTGAGAAACAAAGAAAGAAAATAAGAAAGCATGAGTAAATTAACCAAGGATGGTAACAAATTGAAGAAGACGAACAAGAAGAAATTTTAATTGATTCCCTCATATTTGTCTACACAGAGCCGGATCCAGTTCTAGGCAGTTGCCTAAGGGCCTATGGCTGCCACAACACTCAATTTTAATTAAGCATGCAAGTTAAAAAAATTATTACATTTCCTCTTTAAGTGACACACTCATGTTACATTTCTTCTTTAACTGACATACTTGTGTCTATAATCTGTGCGTGCATGATGCAAGCATGGGATTGTAATTCTCAAATGAGAGTTTGCTAAACTATCGCCACTTCTGGAACTTTGCTACCAACATTTGCAGAAGACGTTCTGCCACAGACCGAGAGATTTGCTATCCAAAACTGAGAGAGAGTGACTGTGTGTGTGTGTGTGTGTGTGTGTGTGTGTGTGTGTGTTTGTGTGTGTTTGAGTAAAATGCCCAAGTTACTTAATTAACTAACTCAGGCTCAAACCCTGTACCTTAGCTACAGGTGACAAGAGCCTTCATCCTTGCTTGGTCATTTCAGTTGACTGAAATGTTTTTCTGAAATGGGTAAGTTTGCCTTTTTTATTAGTTCATTTGTATCTTTGCTTAATCGAAAATAAATCTTCAAAATTACAGCGGTAGTTGGATTTTCAAGGAATGTGAGTTTCACTGCATTTTCAAGGAATGCGAGCTTCAAGGGAAGAGTAGTTTACTGTTGCTCGTGCCAAGTCCATTTTTAATGTGTAATTATTTGTTTAGCAAACATCTGTCTATGTTTGTTTGTGCTACAGAATTTGAAGGTAGTGTTAGTAGCACAACTGGTGGCATAGCTGCCTTTGGTGCAGAAGGCTGTAGGTTCTAATCCCACACCATGTAGATGGATTTCTGATACTGCAGTGCATTTTAAGAAGGGGGGTGGTGTGTTGCACTCCTGAGTGTGTAATCGTTTGGATGAGATGTTAAACTGATGACGCATCTGTCTGAGTTAATAGTGGGTGCTAAGATCTTTTACATCCTTCTGTGCTATTAAAAAGAGTAGAGGGAAGTTCCCCAATACCCTGGACAAATTTCCCCTAATGGTATAAATACCACCAAGGGTCTCCACTGAAAAGGAGCTGCTAGCCTAATGGGACTAACCTGGTCAAAGGTTATTTAAATTAAGAGTTTTAAATTCAATCCATATGTCTGCCTTCATTTCAAAATTAAAGAAAATAGTATGCACACTGACAGTTCTGAGCAATGTTTATGGTAACTGGGAAAAAGGGACAAGTAACAGGATACCAGAATGGCTGTAGGGGAGGGGCATTAGTCCACCGCCCTGCCTATGGCCCCATTTGACCATGATCTGGCTCTGTGTCTACATAATGGAATAAGGGGTAGTGTTGCAGTATGGGACGGAAGGGGGAGAGGCATTACAACACAGAAAGAAAGAACTGCAGGCCCTAACAGAAAACAAAATGCAGCAAATGGATGGCATGCCACAAGCTGTTGATAGAAAATAGCTAAAGTACAGCCAAGCCTCCTGGCAGAATAACTTAACCTCTGTCCAGGTGACAGATTCCCAAGAATAAAGGAAGAATCAGCACCAACCAGGCAAATTACAAAATGGCAAATCTGAACCTGTCATGGAAAGAATACCGAGGGAAAGATTGATGGGATTCCTAAGACAACCAGTACATGTATGCTAAACAAAACATATTAATGGCTACAAGGTCCTGCCAGTTGAATATAATCTACAATCTAGTTTTAGGACTGTGGATCAGGGACATCCAGAAGGCATCACTCAGCTGGATTTCAGCAAGTCCTTTGATTTTACACCCCAAAGAGATAGGCTGGAAGTGTTGCATCTGTTCTCTCTTGAAGAGAGCAAAGAAAAAGGTTATATGTTCTTGCCCAAATAAATAATCAGGAGAAGCTAAGCAGATGCTAAACTAAAATGAATGAGCAGAGGCAGTATGATAGGTTACAAACTACATACAGTGGATATAAGAAGTTTACACACCCCTGTTAAAATACCAGGATCTTGTGATATAAAAATGAGACCACAATAAATCATTTCAAAACTTTTCTCACCTTTAATGTGACTTATAACCTGTATAATTCAACTGAAAAACAAACAAATCTGTTAGGGGGAAAAATATAAAAAATAAAAAACGTACAATATGCTGGTTGCATAAGTGTGCACACCCTTAAACTAATACTTTGTTGTGTGAGTACACTCTTAAACTAATACTTTGTTGAAGCACCTTTTGATTTAATTACAGTATTCAGTCTTCTTGGGTACACACCTGATATCAATTAAAGTGACTCTGATTAACCCCAAATAAAGTTAAGCTGTCCTAGTAGGATTTTCATGACATTTACTCAGTTGCCTGCTACAGCAAAAGCCATGGTTCCCAGAGAGCTTACAAAGCATCAAAGGGATCTCATTGTTGAAAGGTGTCAGTCAGGAGAAGAGTAAAAAAAAATTCCACAGCATTGGATATACCATGGAACACAGGGAAGACAGTCATCAAAAAGTGGAAAAAATATGGGACAACGGTGACACTGCAAAGAACTGGACGTCCCTCGAAATTGATGAAAAGACAAGATGAAAACTGGTCAGGGAGGCTGCCAAGAGACCTACAGCAGGACTGAAAGAGCTGCAGGAATTTCTGGCAAGTACTGGTTGTATACTACATGTGAAAACAATCTCCTGTATTCTCCATATGTCTGGACTGTGGGGTACGGTTGCAAGACGGAAGTCTTTTCTTACACAGAAAAACATCCAGGCCTGGCAAAAATTTGCAAAACAATACATCAAGTCTCCCAAAAGCATGATGAAAAATGTGTTATGGTCTGATGAGACCAAGGTTGAACTTTTTGGCCACAATTTCCTAAAGGAACGTTTGGTGCAAAGACAACACTTCGCATCACCAAAAGAACACCACCCCCACGGTGAAGCATGGTGGTGGCAGTATCATGCCTTGGGGTTGCTTTTCTTCAGCTGGAACTGGGGTTTTTACTCAAGGTGGAGAGAATTATGAACAGTTCCAAATACCATTCGCTTTAGGCCCAAAACCTTCAGGCATCTGCTAGAAAGATGAAGAGGAATTTCACCTTTCAGCATGACAATGACCCCAAGCATACATCAAAATCAACAAATTTCTTCACCAGAAGAAAATTAAAGTTCTGGAATGGCCCAGCCCGAGCTCAGACCTAAATCCAATAGAAAATCTGTGGGGTGACCTGAAGAGGGCTGTGCAAAAGAGATGTCCTCTCAATCTTACAGATTTGGAGCTCTTTTGCAAGGAAGAGTGGGCAAATATTGCCAAGTCAAGATGTGCCATGCTGATAGACTCCTACCCAAGAAGGCTGAATGCTGTAATTAAATCAAAATGTGCTTCAACAAAGTATTAGTTTAAGGATGTGCCCGTACAACAAAGTATTAGTTTAAGGAGGTGCACACTTATGCAACCAACATATTGTACTTTTTTTATATTTTTCCCTAACAGATTTGTTTGATTTTCAATTGAATTGTACAGGTTATAGGTCATATTAAAGGTGGGAAAAGCTTTGAAATTATTTATTGTGGTCTCATTTTTTTATATCACATAAACCTGGCATTTTAACAGGGGTGTGTAAATGTACAGTTGTGTACACATACCATAAATGTAGATGTTTGAGTGATTCACTGTTGCAGTCATTACATTTGGGTAATCTGCTGGCAGGTTGCCCTCAGTCGGTCTGAATTCCAAAGTCTTGGGTCCTGCATCGGTTGCTGTCTTCTCTTCCATGACGTCAGGTCGTCAGGGGTATAAAACATGCAGCCGATGCCATTTTCTTTAGTTTTTCTTGCCCCCGATGTCAGGTGCCCCCAAAAAGGTAGCAATATTACATATATCTATATACATGCATCAGTATAAACTTTACCTTCATCTACAAGCAAATACACCACATAGGTTGTAGAAGATAGAGAAGGAAAGATAAACTGTAGAATGACAGGGGGATGGTGGGAGGGTAACCTGGACTGCAGCAGTAAATACACTCGAACATCTACATTTATAGTAAGTGTACACAACTGTACTATGTTCTTCGTGTTTCACTGTTGCAGTGATTACATTTGGGCAGAATCCCAAAGCTATGGCTGGGAGGCTGGGGCTAAAAACAGCATTAGGTGCGACTATAAGGCCCTGCAGCACTGCAGTGGCAAAGCCTGCCCTGGACTTAGAGTAGAGAGGCAAATGGTAATGCTTTGTAAAGGTGTGAACAGAACTCCAAGTAACAGCCTCTAGAATGTCTTTGGTTGGTACTCCTCTGAGAAAGGCTGCCGAAGTAGCTGCAGCTCTGGTGGAATGAGACCTAATGCCCTTGGGCAAAGGTTTACCATGGTGTAAGTAGCAGAAATGGATGCAGTGGCTTATCCATTTTGAAATTGTCTGCTTTGAGATAGCCTTTCCTTCTGATCATGCAGCATATGACACTAGTAATTGCTCAGTTTTTCTTAGAGCTTTTGTCCTGCTCAAGTAGAATCTTAGCTGTCTGTGTACGTCCAAGGAATGCAGAATTCTCTTCCCTTTGTTCTGCGGATTTGGATAAAAAGTTGGCAGATGAATTGTTTGGTTAAGAGCCACACTGGAAACCACCTTAGGCATAAAAGTAGGATTTGTCCTCAATGACAACCTGTCTGGGTAAAATATGATAAAAGGCTCTACAGCCATGAGGGTCTGTAGCTCTGAAACTCTTCTTGCTGAAGTAATTGCTAGTAGAGAGCTGTCTTCCACAATAAGAACTTTATATCAGCAGTAGCAGCTGGTTCAAATGGAGGCAGGGTGAGCTTTTCCAACACATAATTGAGGTCCCATGCAGGTAATGGTGATCTTCTAGGAGGCCTTAGGTTTTTGACTCCTCTAAGATACCGCTTCAGTAAAGGATGAGAAAAGATTGGTGGCTCTGTATTGTAATGAGCTGAAATGGCAGAGGCATAGATTTTGATTGACGAAAAATATGTCAAGCATCTCAGTTAAGTATTGTAATATCTGAGGAATATGTGGTTCTGCTGTTTCAGTTCCTTGTGCTTGATTCCAAGCACAGAATCTCTAGCATTTGTCAGCATAAGATTTTCTAGTACTAGGCCTCCTGGCTTCCAAAATGGCATCCATCACAGCTTTACTGAGAGGTGTCGTTTGTACGATTACATGATTAGCCATGCTGCCAGGTTCAGAGTCTGTAGTTGATTGTGCAGGATCTGATTGTTTTGCTAGAACAGTAGTTGTGGGGCATTGAGACAAGTTCCTTAGGATTGGGTACCAGTATTGGTGGGGCCAGTCTGGGGCAATTAATATCATCTTTGGCTTCTCTTGTCTGACTTTTAGGAGGACCTTGGGTAGAAGAGGCAGAGGAGGAAAGGCGTAAACAGACAGATTTTTCCAGCTGAAGGATAGGGCGTCCACTTTCCATGCTTGTCTGTGATAAGTCCTTGTGCAGAATCTTTTCAATTGATAACTTTGAGGAGAGGCAAATAGATCTATGTCTGGGCTCCCCATTTCTCTGTTATCATGCTGAATATGTGTGGATTTAGTTTCCACTCATGAGGATCCATAAGGTTTCTGCTTAAATCTTCTGCCAGAGTGTTCCGTTTTCCTGGCAGGAATTGAGCTTGAAGATTTACTTGGTAGGTCAAAGCTGTGTCCCATAGTGCCATGGCTAATCTGCAAAGGGGGTATAAGTGTGTGCCCCCCTTGCTTGTTTATATACCACATGACTGTGGTGTTGTCCGTTAGGGCATTTTGAACAGCTAGCATCTCTTTCTGGTTGATATGTAGATGCATTTGATTTGGTGCCCATATGCCCTGAATGCATCTTCCTGCCATGTGGGGCCCCCAGGCATAATCTGATGTGTCTGTTGTTAAGGTTTGGCTGGCAGGGGGTAGAGTGAAGGGCCGTCCCATGGCCTTTGCCCACCATCCTGTTGCAGGCAGGGGATGAGAGGAATCATTGTTTCCAGACTGTGTGAATGTTGACCCCATAAACATTTGAGGTACCACTGAAGTTTCCTCATATGCAGTCTTGCATATGGAATTAGTAGGATACAGGATGCCATGAAGCCCAGAGCCTGCAGAATTTGTCTTGCAGAAGACTGGGTTTTTGTTGCCATCAGTTTGAAGTAAGTAGTCAGTTGCCTTTGTTTGTCTGGCGTGAGGTAAGCCATCTGGTCAGTTGTATGCAAGCTTGCACCCAGGAATGTTATCTTTTGAGAGGGTACCAGTTGTGATTTCTTTTCGTTTATTGTGTACCCTAGGCATGCTACAAGCCTTTTCACAATTGCCAGGTGTCGTAGAAGAGTGTCCTTGTTCTCTGCTTGAATGAGACAGTTGTCCAAGTAAGGATATATTTGAATACTTCTTTGTCTGCAAAATGCGATTACTGGTGCCAGCCACTTTGTAAAGACCCTGGGCGCAGTAGATAAGCCAAAGGGCAGTGCAGAGAATTGGTAATGCATTAAGCCAGCCTTGAATCTGAGGTATCTTCTGCACGACTGTCTTACTGGGACATGCAGGTATGCCTCCTTTAAGTCTAAAGTCACCAGCCAAGCATTCTTGCCCAGCATGGGCAGAAGCTGTTGCAAAGTGAGCATTTTGATTTTTGGAATGTCCAGGTATGTGTTCAAAATCAATAAATCCAGTAATGGCTGCCAGGCCTTGTCCTTCCTGGGTACCAAGAACAGTCTTGAGTAAAAACCTTGTCCTTTTTCCTGTTCTGGTACTGTCTGAATGGCTCCCATATCCATGAGGGACGTAACCTGTTTCTGTGCCTCTGCCCATTTGTTTTTTGGCAGGTCTGGCCAACCATTTGTCATTGGCAGAGTGTGGAAATGGAATCTGTATCCCTGTGATACGATGTTCAGAACCCACTTGTCCTGGGTTATTAACTATTAACTGCCAATTTTGAGCAAAAAGTGCTAATTTTCCCCCTATGGGTGCTGCCAAAAGATAACTGCTTGGTGTAGGCAGAGGAAAGTCATTGGGATTGCTTTCTGTAGGTTTGCGCTTTATCTCCTCCAGATTTGGAGGTGGCTGCGCCCCCATTGCTTTGTCCTGTATGAGTCTTGAGCCTGGTACCTGGAACCCTTAGGGCGTCTGGATTTGTCCCTTTGAGCTCTATCTGTCACAGGAAAGGACCAATTTTTTGTAGGCCAGTGTCTACTGAATCTAGGTGGCTGCACTTGTAAGAAATCTTTAACAGTTTGCACAGACTTAGCTTTGCCTTCATTTTCTTTAAAACTTCTTCTGCCTTAATACCAAACAGAGAATCATGCTGTAAAGGTGCATCTAGCAATTTAGCTTTAACATGATCAGGCAAATTTTGCTCCTTTAACCAGGCATGCCTCCTACTCACAGATCCAGTAACTGCGGCCCTGCAGGAGGCCTCTAAAGAATCAAAATCACATTGCAAAGTATGCTTTCCAAATTGTTCAGCTGCATGCAATAATTCCTGCAATTCCTTATTTTCTGCACATTCTGAAATCAACATCATTTTCTGTTTCAGCAATCCCATAACATGTTGTTGGTACTTAAGCATATGAAATTGACAGTTTAAGACCCTGATTGCCAAGGTTGCAGATGTATAAACCTTTTTTCCCCCATCTGTCCAGCGCCCTTGGATCTCTGTCGGAGGGGGTAGGGTTTTTTGCTGTTGAGGCCTTAACTCCCTTTGGACCCTGTGAAATAGTTTCTGGATCAGCAGCAGGGTTTCTAAATAAAAATTTATGAGAGTCAGGGACTCTGTAATACCTGTCAGGCTTACTGGGAGCCAGAGGTAGAGAGTCAGGGGTCAGGCTTGACTCCGAGAAAACATCATCCACAATGTCTAACACAGGGGGAATGGCTAAAGGCTTGTGCTGAGGGAGAAGGAAGAAATCCCGGAGCCTCTTTTTTGATTCTGAGAAGTTTTGACTCTCCCAGTGAAAATGCTCCCTCAAAATATGCAAGGTTTCCCCAAATGAATAATCCTCAGGAGGAGATGCAGATGGAATAGACTCCTCAGCATCAGAATCCTCATAGGGAGGTAAAGATAATTCCTGATCAGAAGAGGAATCAGAAGAAATAGAAACCTGATCTGAAGATTCATAGTCAGTGTCTTGCCTAGGCCTCTTATCTGGAGGGGGATGGGTACCCCTGATCAAGGTAATAAGGTCTTCAGCCATTTTGATCATCTGTTTTTTAGGCATAGAGGCCTGTGCACATGGCTCAGGCGTCGTTTTTTTAGTTTTAGAAGGTGTTTTTGCCTTTGGTTTTACAGCTTTCATCGGTTTGATATAAAAATGTTGAGGTCTGAATACACCCTCAGAAGCCAGTACCTGCTCAGCAGCTCTGGACCCATCCGAGAGAGATACATCCATCGGTCCAATACCTTGAGTATCTTGCAGCATACTCCGCGGACTCCACATGGGTGTCGGTAGAGGCCTGTGACTCGAAGGTAGCGGGTATCAGGGGCTGCGAAAGCGCCTCACTGAGTACCGGCGAACTGGCGATTGGCTTAGGAGAAGCTTTGTCGTCGGTTTTGGATCTCGACTGCCTTTCTCTGTCCTTTTCTTTGCATTTTCTATGTACTCTGGTAGTCGGATTGCTAACCGATGACATCTCTGGGTAGTTAAATCTGTTTCCAAAATACTTGGATACAAAAATATACCGACGCTTAATAGTGCGTTGGTTAAATCTAGCACAAAACTGACAGCCAGGCACGTTGTGATCAGGGCCCAGGCAAGGAATACAGTATAAATGGAAATCCTTATGAGGTATTTGCTTCCTACAAGTAATACAATTATTAACTTTTGCTGACATCGGTAAAAAGCAAGAAAAAAGTTTCCCCAATGGGGTACTTAGCTTTATTGAAGACTTCAGTTCTGAAACTCAAACACGAATATTTCAGTAGTCAGCCGACCGGCACTTGCGAAATGCTTCTGCTTCGGGCACCGTGTGGCAAGAAAGACTAAAGAAAATGGTGTCGGCTGCATGTTTTATACCCCTGATGACCTGACGTCATGGAAGAGAAGACAGCAACCGACCTTGGGACCCAAGACTTTGGAATTCAGGCCGACTGAGGGCAACCTGCCAGCAGATTACCCAAATGTAATGACTGCAACAGTGAAACACGAAGAACATCTCTTTATATCCATTTTAAGTTAAAATTTAGATTTAGGGAAGTACTTCTTCACAAGCAGAATGGTGGATAACTGGGATAGGCTCCCAGACTGGGTAGTATAAAGCAGGAATACGGACTCCTTTTAAAAGGAAGTGGGATAGATGGGAGAAAGGGGAAGGGAAAAGGGGTGAGACAGATGAAAAGTGATAGCTGCAATTGTCTTCTTCGAGGTCAAATACATAACAGTGGCAGTCAAACTATATTTTGATGAAGTCGACAGTGTACAAAATGCAGCTTATAATAACCCACAGCAGGGTCATAGTCTTCATGTTAAATTTATTTACTCACTGATTGAATTAATTAACATGGCAAAACCTAATGAAAAAAGATCTTTGACAAAGGTGAAATGGGAAGTACCATCCTCCACAGAAAACGAAAAATGGAAAAGTTCATCAATTTTAATGTACAAGAAATGAAAAATTAAAATTAAAAAAGTAAAATGTTATGTAAATGTAATGAAAAATAAGTCAGGAATAATAGTGAAAATTTAAAAAGCAAGAAAATCTGCTTCTCTCATGCAGGCAACATAAAAAAAACAAAATAAAATAAAAACAAATAATAGGTACATCAAATGAGATTTACAGCCTGGGGAAACATTAATTGCTTTATCTAGTCAAACCATTTGCTAACAACTGTGAGAAAGCAAGGTCATAGAAGTTGTCACAGTAACAGATAGAGGAAAAAGTTTTTAATTGAGATTATTCTTAGTGCCTACAACAAAAAAGCTAAAAGACTATCCCAGAATTCTCCAGCCTCAGCAAACCTAGGTTACTAAAGTTGTTCTAAATGATCATTCTGCAGTAACGCCTTTCCTAGTTGCTGGTCATCCTGGACATACAACTACCTACATATGCCAGTTTTTCAAAGCTCGTAGATAACGTTTCAAGTCTGTAGTGTTACATTCAGTTCATCTTCTTGGCCTTTAGCCTTTTTACTGTGCCCAAAATATACATCAAATGGGGCGGAGCCTGAATGGGTAACTGAAAGCAGCTTAATTTCAGAGCTCCATAAAACTAGTAAAAAATACAGGAAAATTTTAATCTTTTTCCAAATAGAATATCAAAAACATACAGATAAAAGTTTAATCTATATATCTAGCAACTTTGGTGGATATTTACAAATAGTTTCCTGTCAGAAAGATTTGGAGACTTTTACAACTACTAGAAATGAGTAACCCAAGGAATTCTCATCCTGATGTGACCTTAAAGAAAGAACTACAACTGGTAACTACTGCTTTACAAGAACTGTCTTTGAAGATGGATGATTTCAAAGAAAACTTGGAAAATCTTAATTCTCAGAAACAAGCTGATACTTTAAAGGAATTACTACACCACCACCAGACAAAAATAACATATACAGAAACCTCTTTAAATGACACTGAAGGAAGGCTTAAAGAGGAAGAAAATCAACAAGAATTTCTTCTTAAACAAAATGACTGGCTCCTTAACAAGGTAGATGATCTAGAAAACAGAGAAAGAAGGACAAAGATTAGAATCTTTGGACTACCAGAGAAAACTTAAGGAGAGGACATTATTTCATTTTAACTACATGGATTCCTGAGTTCTTGGATCTACAAGAAGGTTTCTCATTTAGTAGTGAAAGGGCACATAGAGCTCTTGGGAAACCTGCCTCATCCTCACCTAACATACCTCCCAGATCAATAGTAATACAATTCTTGTCATATCTAGACAAACAGCTAGTCTTAAAAACAGCCTGGAGGAAATCACCTTGAAAATACAACCAGAATCTAATTAGATTTGGTAACAATTATTCCACCAGAGTACTGGAGCAAAGGAAAAAAGAGTCTGGCCACTACTAAAACTACTTAAACAGAACAACATCAAGGCACAACTTGGTTTTCCTACCAAAATCAAAATCTTCTACTCAAATGAAATGAGAACTTTTAACAATATAGAAGAGGCTACTTCATTCATTAAAACAACAATATTGTCTCTATTTCCGAGGATATGGAATGGTCATCCCCCCTTCTCTGAAGAGAGCAACAGAGAAAAATCTATGGACTGATGTTAAAAAGAAAAAGATGGAATCCAAAATAGTTGTTCCTACTAAATCTCTCAAAGCATCTACTAAAATGTGATGTGTTACTGATAAGTGTCTGAAATGGAAATTTACACACCTTTATTTAGGCTTTCACACTAAAGAGTTGTTGGATTAATTATTATTTTTCTTGGCAAACAAAAATTTCAAGTGTTTATTCCATACTAATACAGTTAATTTGTTTTCTTCTTCTTCTCTTTCTTTCCTGTGGAGAGCTTTAGAGGGTTATTGTTGACTTAAAGTAGGTTACAAGCCTGCCAATGTCTTGTAATGGGTGGTATTGAAATGGTGTATTCTTGCATGCAGATATATCTAAGGACTTGAGTTGTATAGCAGAGTGCATGCTCAATAGTGGGTTAGGCACGAATGGTTTTGATTGTGTTTGTATCTGATGGCTCCTAGTTCTATGTCGTTGGGACTTCTGTCGGTTATTTTGTTTAATTCATTGAATTTCTTACTCTGATTTTTTTTGTTTGTATTTTTGTATTTTTATTGCTGGCTGCCTGTCAGGTCACTAGATGTGTCCACTTGTTTTTATAATTCGGATGCTCATTTGATTGGTGTATGTGGAGTGCTGTGGCTTGCTCATTTTTTTTTTCCCTTCTGCTGCCTCTGATTCCAGTTCAATTTAAAATAAAAAAAAAAAAAAAAGAGGGAATGTTCGAGCTTTAACAGTTGAGTGAAATGAAGCTTTCTGTACTTGAATGCCTCACGAGCGCATAGAGGGGTTTCTTTTTTGTTTAGACAAGACTTGATGAGCGTACCCAGTTGCTATGGTAACAAGACATGAAGCTGTCAGTGTTTACGGAACTTCCTTTAAGGAAGTGGAAAGCCTTCTTGTCCACTGTGGATTTTATTACATCTACATCATGATACCCTGTCGGCTTCTACGCACTCAAATTTCCTATACGACACTTACTGTGCTCCAAGGGTCTCCCTACATTAATGAAAACATTGTGTTGTGACTTAAACAGGTGAGCGATAAGTTGTAGAATTAGATTCTTCTCAGTTAATCAAACATATTTAAACCATGTAATATAATAGACTTCCGATTTTTTTTATTCACTTTGTTCAATGATGTTTTCTTTCCTATTCATTGATAAACGACCTGTTCATTTTAAACATGTTTGAGTATTTAACTGTAATCAGAAAGCCTGTTGAGGAATCTCAAGTGATATGAAGTGATTTGTATATGATTGTTCCCTTGCTTTTTCTGCCTATGCACCGCATGCGAAAATCCTATTTTTCCATTCTAAAACAGAACTTTGAAATATGTTCTTTGTAATGACAAGCAACAAGAAATGTAAACAAATCTGTATCTGTAGTAATACATTTGTGAATATTATTCTTTACATTTATCTATACTATTCCTGCTATTTTCTTTGAAATTGTTCCATCTGAGAGGGGAGGTGCAGTGAAGCCATTTATACCATCCTGTAAGAGGTTATAATTTGCTTTGGAGAAGTTTTTTAATTTAGTTTCTGCCGGGGGGGATCAGGTGTAATAGCTACTTCAAATGAGGCTAATCTGTGATCAGATCTCACCAGGAAAGACCTCACAATGGGGGTACTACAGTGGTCCCTCACATTGGTAAGTACCAGATCTAGGATGTTGGCACCCGTTGTGGGGGTGTCAACCAGCTCATCCAGGGCTTTGGAGTTAAAGTCGAGGAACCTTTGGGCAAGCAAGTTTGAGCACAAATAACTTACCTAGTCAATGGAAGGGTAGTTAAAGTCGCCTGAAACCATGGTGTTTAGATGCATCTTGATAGACTCAAGTAGATCCAAATAGGCAGAGTGGGTGTCCTGATTCATGAAGGGGGTCCTGTAGCTGGCAATGACTTGCATAGGTGTCCTATCAATAGTTAATTACACCTGATGTATCTCCAGGGTATCATACTGTTTAATCAATCTGCAGGTGTATTTATCTTTAAAGAATTTTGATACACCGCCTCCTTTAGTTTTCACGTCTTCAGTTTGTGGTCTGAACATGTGGAAAGAGGTGTAACCTGGTGTGGCTGGGGTGTTATCCACAGCCTTGAACCAAGTCTCCATGACTGCACTAATGTCTGCACCATCCAAGGTGAGAACTGCTTCCATTGAGTACAGTTTCTAGTTATGACTCCTGGCATTTAGCAGATTAACCATCAGGTTGTTTTTAGATGGAGATTTTATGTCGGGAATTTTGTTCTTCAGACACTATCTAAGAGAGCGTGGGTTTCCTCTGGGTGCTCCGGTTTCCTCCCATATCCCAAAGACATGCAGTAGGTGGACTGAATACTCTAAGTTGGCCCTAGGTGTGAGTGTGTGCATGTGTGTGCCTTCTGTGGAAGGACTCAACACTGTAAAACTCCACTGCCAATCATGAGCGGACAGATGATCTGCTGTGGCAACCCCTAACTGGGAAAAGCCAAAAGAAGAAGATGATTTTCATTTTGCAGACCACTTACTATACCTAGTGAACAAGTTCATTTTTTTGTTCTAACAATGCACCACTCAGAGTACATCCTAGGCTAATTAATGTTTAACATAAGAAGATTACACCACTTCTGCTCATCCCCATGCATTCTGCAGCTTTGAGCAGTTAAGACACTGACATATTTATCTGTGATTGTTCAACCTGTAATAGGTTTCACAACTTTTTGAATGCTCGTTAAACTTACAGACATGTCTGCTCGCTTTATTACTGTTCGTAAGCTTGTCGAACTATTACAACAAATGTGCTGAGGCTTCTATGTGTTTGTTTAATCTGTAATGTTTCCAATTCTTTGAATGCTAGTTAAACTTTGGACAAGTCTGACTCCTAATTGTTGTAGGAAACCTTGTTGACCTAACATAAGTATTACACTATGGATTATATGTGATGATTTAACCTGTAATGTTTCCAACTCCATGAATAATATTCTGACATGTAATACCTAGACAATGCTACTTTACTCTGCACTTATAGTTAGATATATGTGAAAACTTTAACTATTTAACTGCAACATGTGTCTATTATTTAATGAATGAAATAATAAGGATTCATTCTCTCATATATTGGGAAATGTTAGGTATTAAAAGAACCAAACAACCATATACTCCTTTCACACTGTAGCTACTGCATATGATAAATGTTCCTATTTAAATTGCGATTCTGTAAGTCAGAATATTTCTTTATATATATAAATCAACACCAGTAAATAATGTGTAACTAAAGGGTCTCATACAAAATAGAAACAACACAAGAAGATGCATTTATAAAGTGTGCACAAAACACTGTTTCAATTTTCTCTGTGAAAATGGAATAAAATATTCCAGGCTTATTGTTTACAACAGATAAACATGTGTCTTTCGGCTTTTCCCGGTTAGGGGTCGCCACAGCGGAAATCCGGTCCGCTAATGATTGGCATTAGATTTTTACGTACTGGCTTGCCGGGCCTAACACACAACCTTCAACGAAGGAACGCCCACTCAAGCATGTCGCTACGCAGAAGACGCTCTAACTGAGAATCGAATGGGCAACATCTAATTGTGAGGCGACAAAGCTACAGCAGCACCACCACTGCAGTGACTTACAAAAGATAAACATATAAATGCAAAATATCATACTCTTCTCCACTTACAGCGCATTACCAGGAAATGTTTTATGACAGTAACTGATAAGAGGCAAAATATATTCTAATAATGACAAGGAATATCATTAATGTGTGCACTGATTAAGGATCATCAACTTAGTCCACTTTCGTAAACAGAAAGTGCTTATACGACATTTTTATGCAGATATAATTCACAGAGTGGCACTCAGGGACAATGGAGAATAACTGAGACTCTTTTTTAAAAATACAACATATTGTTATAAATTCCCTAAATGCTACTTTACAAACTGTGAAATTGTCAGTACATGAACTAAGCCTTACATCTAATAAAACTGACAGTTGTTATACCTTTGCTGTTGGATGCAGGAGATGAAAGTAATAGAAAAGAAAGAAAATGTTTGATTTACATAACCTCATTTAAATTTATACTGCATTCATGCTAAGAATGGGGGTAGTATCAGAACCATTAAAGTGTGAATAAATAATCTTAAGTCTGACACAGTTAGATAAAAAGAAATGAAAGGTAAAATTTAAAAAAAAAAAAAAACATCCTCAAGTATTGTTTGTCATCTACAATTCAGGGTAGCATAGATCTATCCTCTTGATGGAGCTCGCAAAGTGACTGTTTTCGGTCTGCTGTCAGTCTATAATTACACAAAACTGGCTACCTAAGATAATGTGCTCTGAAGTGGACAGGGAAATAATGAAGTCAGATGTGTGCTGTCCTATATTATAAATTACATAATTAAGAAATTGTTATATTGTGAAATACTGAAACATGCTTAACGTCTTGACTAAATCATCTGAGTGACTGTGTTATAGAGATAAAGTTCTAGTACATTTAAATATGCAATGTCCATTAGGTATGGAATGGAATCTAGAGTGTCTAATAATAAGTACAGTATTGAAACACTATAAAATTGAAAATAAGTATTTACATCAGTTTAAATACTCAAGTCTATATTTGTGTATATAAATTTACTAAATATTTATATTTAACTGAAAGGAACAGCATGCATTTGGCGTTCAAGTTACATTTGATAATATACACACTATACTTAATGTTAGAACTTTATACTAATAAAGGAAGAACTTGATTGAGCACACAACTATCTTAATACATTGTCTTTCTTATCCTCATTTAAAACAGACTCTGAACATTAGTGGGACTGCAAAATGACAACCTATACTTTGATTTACTAGTACTTATAACTTGCTTGAATAATTATGCAATATATTGCATGTACATATTTGTATAATTCTGTGTACACACACACACATACACACACACACACATATATATATATGTGTGTGTGTGTGTGTAAATTTTTTTTCTTCTTCCTCACCACAGCTTAATGACTTAGAAATTTATCTTTAGCCCAAATCACTATAATTTTGCTCTTACCATAATACTCGAAGGGTTTTACTGATAAACTGAGGTGATTATAAAAACTCTACTAAATAGAACAAAGGGGAAATGGCGTTAATATAATGATGAAATAAAACTTTAAACAGTATAGAATAAACATGTACACTCTTCATTGTAATATAGTTACTTCTAATACTATCTTGAAATAATTATAATTTATTCTGATTCATATTTATAAGTATCACTACTTCACAAGCTTACTTGTTATAAGTGGGAATTCCATACAATTATATTGCATACCATTCCTTCATTTAACTTATGAAGAATTACTGAATTTGATGTTGTGAAAGAAAGGTATTTCCTGTTATGTAATGCTCGCAGATTGTTAAATTCTTCCATTATAACTACTCTCCATATAATAATTCACATTTATGGAGCTCAGATGTTTTAGACTGTATAAATTATGAGGGGTAATCTAACAGATTTTTTTTTCATCTGGTGGATTAGGAATGATTTACATTCCATTTTTTGGGTGGGACACTGTACATCTTATTGTAGTTCATTTAATTATAGTTTTACTTAAAATTCTATTTATTTCTTTTAAGCCTGACTTAATTTCTATCTTATTTGCATTTAAGAAAGAAATAATCTGGACTTCAGTAGCTAAAAAATTACAAATTAATATATCTTTATTGTTAACAGAGGGATGTTATTTAACAGCAAGTGTCAAAGATGACAAATATTCAGTAATAACCTGATATGGACCTAACAATAGACTTTCGGCTTTTCCCGGTTAGGCGTCACCACAGTGGAACTCCGATCCGCTCATGACTGGCAGTGGATTTTTACGGTGCCAAGTTGCCAGCCCGACGCCCAACCTTCAATGAAGGCACGCCCATTCACACTCGCACCTACCTGCATGTCTTTAACGTCATTCGACCGTGGGGAGGATATGCAGACTCTACACAGAAGGCGATCCAGCCAAGAATCAAACGGGAGAACCTCTTGCTGTGAGGCAACAATGCTAACCGCTGCACCACCACGGCTTACGATATGGACCTACCAATAGTATCTATAAATACTAATGGCTTAATAATCCAAGTAAAAGATCTAACCTACTTAGATATTTAAGATTAAATAATGCACAAGTAGTTTTAATTCAAGAAACTCACTTTAAAACAAATAACAGCTGTACATGGAATCCTAACAGGTACATGATTTTAGCTCAATCTTCTTATAAGTCAGAGACCAGAGGAGTAACAATCTTATATAAAAAGAACATTATTAACCCTGAAATTATATATAAACATATAGATAATGATGGTCTTATAGCTCTTATTATAGTGAAATTTAGCAACAGAAGATGGACATTAGTAAACTTGTATTGGTTTCCCGGAAATGGAGTAGGAACTGTTAAAAACACCAAGATCTCATTACTAATAAATGCAAAGGTAATTTAATAATAGGTAGAGATTTTAATTGCATATTAGACAATTCTGAAACTACTAACAAGAGACCTATTCATTTATCCTCCATTGCAAAACTCTTAAAAAATGGACTGAATCACTTCATTTAATACACTTGTTTAAACTAATAGAAATCAATTCATTATTGTTTTTTCCTCAAGACTATGGATTTGGTACTCAAACTAGAATAGATATGATATTTGTTGCTCAAGATCTACATTCAAAAATGTCAACTTTTTCAATAATCCCATGTCCATTTTCAGACCATAATTCTCTGGTATTGAAACTATAAATTGAATTTAAACCATTAACTTTTGCTTCTAGAATTCCATCATACATTACAAAAATCAAATAATTTAAACCCTGGTTATTGTCAGAGTTATTTTTTTTTCTTGATATTAATTATACCACAGAAATTAACATAGTTATGATATGGGACTCACTAGAATCCCTCACTATCATCTTAGGGGATTTCAATATTGACTGGCAATCCTGTTCTGGCACAATCCAACCCACCATGTACACCTTCATGGCTTCACCCAACTAGTCCAGTCACCAACAAGGATAAACAAAAACTCCAGCAAGCACACTACCCTGGATTGGATACTAGGCATTAAGAACCCCCAGTCATATATAACAGGCTGCTTATCAGATAGCCTCAGTGATCACTCCCCAACATTCCTACTCAAAAAATACCTGTACCAAGCTAAACCTGTCATCTATCGTCAAATACGTAAAAAAATAAACTTTAACCCACTCACATTCATCTCATCCCTCAAAGAATGTAACTGGCATGCTCTAAAGTAACTCAGTCTAGATGACGCAGTTGAATTTTTTAATACTACCTTCCTGAACATCCTTAATTACCATGCCCCCATAAGATTTTCCAGAACCAAAGCACAACCCTCCCCATGGCTACAGAAAACCACTAAGTCAGAAATGAAAAACAGGGATAAAGCCTGGGAGCACTGGCGCAAAACCAAAACCCCCGCAGCTAGACAGAAATTCCTAGAACTACGCAATAAAGTCAAAAAGCTAATAAAACGGGACAAATTCCAATACTACCAGTCTGCCCTAGACTCCTCACAACACAGCCCCAAACAATTCTGGTCCTCCATAAACTCCATCCTCCACCCAGGTAAAGTCAGTACCCCTCCTCCTAACATCCCTCACTCCTCAGAAAATATTGCTACCTCATTCAACACACACTTCACCCAAACCATACTATCACTAGCTAAACAACACAAGCCCCCCCCTCCAACCCACACCTTCAACTAGTAATCTCCCCACTGCCTTCTCTTTTTCTCCTGTACCTACCTCCAACATAAAAAAACTCTTAACTAAACTTAAACCCACCAAATTAGCAGCAGACAACCTCCCAAGTGAATACCTACAAATCGCAGCTGATGCTCTGGCCTACCCAGTATCCATCTTGATTAACCGATCTCTGTCAGAAAGTTACGTTCCCACATTGAGGAAAGTCTCACATATAATTCCCCTCCACAAAGGCGGACCCTCTGCAGAACTAACCAATTACCACCCCATAGCTATTCTCTCTCCACTCCAAAATACTAGAGAGATGCATACACTCTCAGGTCTCACACTACCTCCTTACTAACAACCTCCTTTCCAGTACTCAGCATGGTTTCCGACCAAACCATAGCACCACCACTGCCTTATTCTCCTTTACTAACACTATCCTTCAGCATAAAAACAATGGCTATCTCTCCTCTGCTACTTTCCTAGACTTATCTAAAGCATTTGACATGGTCCCACGCAAACAACTTATCTCTGTCCTCAATAACCTATCCTTCTCACAATCAGTCACCAACTGGTTTCAGAGTTACCTGTCTGACCGCCAACAATCCGTTGTATGGCAGAATGACATATCTCCCCAACTACCTGTCTCCATAGGGGTTCCCCAAGGATCCATCCTTGGACCCCTACTTTTCTCTGTTTACACCAATAATCTAGCCTCTGCCACCAAACATGGCACACTCATTCAATACGCAGATGACTCAACCATCATCTGCTCAGCCCAGTCCGTACCCAAACTGCAAAAAGTCACACAGGAAGCCTTTTCCCCTGTTGAAACATGGTTATCCGATGCCCAATTAATACTCAACCCAAACAAAACTAAATTACTCATCTTCCAACCCACCAAACATACTCAAAACAACTCTCACTTTAACATCACAGCAAAAGACAACACCACTATATACCCAACTGAACACACCAAATTGCTAGGAGTGGAAATAGACAATAAACTAAAATTTGACATTCACATATCCATGACCATAAAAAAAGTCCACAAAAAACTAGGAGCATTATACAGAAATAAACAATTTCTCACCAAAGCAGCAAAGATTTCAATAGCAAATTCCCACCTTATCTCCACCCTACTTTATGCCTCTCCAGTATATACCAACCTAAGGCAATGTGATCTAAATAAGCTAGAGACCTGCTACAACAAAATCGCCATATTCACCACAGGGGCATCCTACCGTAGTCACCACCGTCTCTCACTTGCTGAACTGGGCTGGCTTGAACTCCCTCACCTCCTTCAGTGGTATCAACTCTCATTCGCCCACAAACTAGTAAACCATCCACTAAGTGTCCCATCCCTCCAGAATCTACTCCAACCCTATCGCACCACCAGACCACTAAGATCCAGCAACAAAAATCACTTGCAGATCACTAAAGCCAATAACTCTGCTGGTGAAGCACTAATCTCTTGCGCCATAGCCAAATTATGGAACTCACTCCCACCCACAATTACCTCCGTACCATCATGCACCAACTTCAAAACTTTATTTAAGGCGCACCTAAAAACATGCTGGCTATGCCCTTGCAACTCCCACTCTAATATCATCCACCCCATCCAACTACTACCTTTCTTTCACCTCCACTAACTACCTTGATGATAGCAAGCTCAGATGCTCATAAGCCTAGTACTTATTATACAGCAGGAACTTCTCATTGTTACATTTGTTAATGCCTATTATGTACTTCACAGATAAAGATTCTAGTTGTCTACTGATGTACTATGTTCTTCATCTGTAAATATGTTGTAAGTAATTTCTATGTTAAATTGTTAATCGCTATGTAATCCAATGTAACTACTGTCTGTTTATTTTACTGTGGAGCTTTTCTCCCCGGGCCTCCGCTGAAAATGGACCCACGTCCAGTCGGACACTCCCGGTCAACAAATTTAAATAAATAAAATAAAAGCCTACATATTCGGCAAAACCCTTAGTTGGTATAAAAATAAAATTAGAGAGTGGGATTCAGAGTTACAAGAATTGCAATCTCAAATTTTGTTAATGAAATCTGAAAAAAATCCATACTCTACAAAAACTAAAAAGAAAATAGAGGAATTAAATAAGAAGTATAACAAGATATTAACACACAAAACTAATCTAGCATTAGAGAGATTAAAAGGTAACACTTTGGCCACTTCTCCTAGACACTTACATAATTTATCCATGAGGGTTAAAATACAATCAAAAACTAATAATATTATTAGTATTCAACATGAAAGGATGGGAAAGAGAGTCTCGGATATAGGAGATATCCTTGATGCGTTTAGGCATCATTATACTGAACATTCTAAAAATGGGAAATTGTCTATTTAGCAACTGAATCTGGAAACAATTTTGACTAAACTAAAAAAAAATACCTGAAGACCTAAAGTTAGATCTACGAAAACCCATTTCATATAAGGAAATAACTGATAAGATAAAAGAAAGTAAAACCAATACAGCACCAGGATTAGATGGTATAATCATAGAAATGTATAAACTTTTTCCCACTTCCATAATATCACGTCTTCACAAAACATTACTATAAGTTCAAACAAAAACAATACCTCCCTTCTTGGAGATGCTCTTTAATTACTCCAGTCTTAAAAGACAATAAAGACCCTGACCTTTGCACCTCTTACAGACCTATATCCTTATTAAATACTGATAAAACAATTATGTCAATTGTAGCAAACAGAATGAAAATCTGTCTATCTAAAATAATTAATAACGATCAAACTGGTTTTATACACAGTAGACATACTCATGACAATATCAAATGGATAGTTACTCTTACTGATTATTTAAATAGGGAAAATCAAAAAGCAATGATAGTAGGATTGGACATAGAGAAGGCCTTTGATTCCTTAAATTGGGATTATCTATTTACATTTTTAGTTTTATTTGATTTCCTCCTTCCTCTGTACATCTCATAAAGAGCATATATAAAAATAATTTAGATTATGTCAAATTAGGTCCCTTCAGCTCAGAATCTATCTCTCTAACTAAAGGCACTAAACAAAGATACCCCTTTGTCACCTATCTTGTTTGCAATGGCTATTGAAATTCTAGCAGCTTTAATATTCGACAATTCAAAAATAAGAGGTGTGGACACATATGATCAATAGAACTCTAAAATAATGTTATTTGCCGACAATATACTTCTTACATTATCCAACTCCAGAGAAACCCTACAAGAATTAGATTTAATAATTGAAAAATATTATAGTATTTCAGGCCTTTATTTTAATAAGACAAAATCTAATTTTTGTTACTGAACAAAATAAAGAAATACAAGCAAGCAAAAACCAAATTACAGGCAAACAAGTTTCTACTTTAAATTACCTAGGAATTGTTTTATGCAACGAATTGAATGAGTTAATATCAGTGAATTACAGAAATGTTATCAACACAATCACAAATTCTGTGGAAAAGTGGAATAAAATATTTTTGACCTTTGAAGATAGGTTACAGTTAATACAAATGGTGATATGTCCTAAAATCCTGTACATAGCATTAGCTGTTCAAATGTATCCTGAAAGACATCTTCTTATAGAAATAAACACAATACTATTAAAGTTTTTATGGATCTCTAAAAGAAACAGAGTGGCCTTTACACATCACATCAGATAATGGGAACAAGGAGGATTAAATGTTCCTGATATCAAATCATATACAAAGGCATCAATATTTAAAACTGTCCTGGAGTGGATAAACCCCAATTATTCTGCCAAATGGAAAATGTTACATGCTGTCATACTAATAAATGAAACTACTTAATTAAAAAACTTTTCAATATCAGATAAAACTAAAATTATTGTACTTGCGCATTAATATGCAATATAACATAACAAAGACCACCAAATTAAACTTGATTATCTCTTTAACACCTTTAGGAAATTTGTTAATGTAAACACGGATATAAAACTTTGGTTTGATCTTCTAATACCAATTATCACTACAAAAAAAATACCCTCATATAATATTTAGAGAAATGTTCAATACTTGGGAACAAAGAACTGAAGGTTTGGGATATGCAAATGATAAAAACACTTTATGACATACCATCTCAAGACTGATTAACTTTGCAGAGCATTTTAATGTATTCTCAAGACTTTTATAGGGTAATTAATAATTCTTCCTTTAAAGTCACTCTAAAACTCATAAACTACTTATATGGAAATATATATAATAATCATAACATGAAGAATGGTATTTGAAATTTATATTAAGAATTAATTTATAAAACAACACCTAAATTATCTTACTGGCAACATATCACTAAAGGACATTCGATACATCTGTCAACAGAAATCAAATCAAACTTTTTATTATCAGTAAAGTGCACATCTAGTTCACAGTATTGGAAATTTTTCAATTGGAAATTCTTACACAGAGCGTTTTTATCACCAAATAAAATTATCAAGATTAATCCCTCCAGAAATGGATTATGTTGGAGATGTAACCAAGTTTCTAGAGCTGTCGGGAATCATATTTTTATGACTGCATTAATATATTAATAAGCCTTACTGGAATGCTGTTAACAAGTTTCTGCAGGCCTTATTTAAAGATTCCTTTGTATTATCGAAAGCTCTAATTCTATTAATTGCAAATGAAGGCCCTCATTTGAATAAAACAAATTTGTATTTACTATGGACAATTTTAGCAAAATCCGGGAAGTGTATAACCAGAAGCTGGAATACAAACACAACACCTACCATAGAAGACTTTTTGACTTTACTGAAAAGTACAGCATTTATAGAAATCAAAATTAAAGAGCTAAGGGTTTATCTGAAGCCACTGGTAAATAATCCATGAGAAAAAGTTTTATCATTGATTGATACTTCACAACTCACAACAGACTCACTCTGATAACTGTATAATATTTAATTTATTAAGATTTTATGAACTGTTTGTTCTTATTATTTAAGTCAGACTGTAAGAATATGATCAACAAGGTATTAAGGTTGAAAGTACAAATATGCAAAATAAATAAGATATAAAATAAAGCTTGCTTAAATGCAGAAATAGAGTTTAGTAATATGTGATTAGCATCCATATCACGGTGGTGCAGCGGTAGCGTTGTTGCCTCACAGCAAGAGGTTCTTCCCATTCAATTCTCAGCTGGAACGCCTTCTGTGTGGAGTCTGCATGTCCTCCCCGTGGTCGAGTGGCATTCAAAAGACATGCGTGAATGGGTGTGCCTTTGTTGAAGGTTGGGCGTCAAGCTGGCACCTCGGCACCATAAATATCTACTGCCAATCACTAGTGGACCGGAGTTCCACTGTGTCGACCGCATAACCGGGAAAAGCTGAAAGAAGACTAACAACTAAATGACTGTGGCTTGAAAAATAAGGAATTTGCTTAATGGATATATTTTCCTACAAAATCAGCAAAGAATGCATGCATTTCACACTGTCAATAAGAAAGCGCCTGCTTCCTTAAAGAATGGACAACAGGAAAACAATCTGTACATATTTCTCTCATATGACACTGTTAAGCAGGGAAGTCTGAATGGATAAAGACAATACCAGCATTATTTCTCTACAGGATGAAAACATATTTTTTTCTGCAAAACACAAGCAAACAGACATTTTCATACAAAGACCAAAATAGAATACCAAGGAGAAAAACAGGATGTAAAACCACTATAAAGAGACTATAGCAAATGAAATTGTTAGAAGTATTTTGTATATGAAAGTTATCATTTATTCTGAATGAGAAGTAAAAAGTTGTGGTGTAACTAAAGCTGCAACAGCAGTACATGTGGTTTGTTATAAAAAATAATTTATTAATTACTGCATCAGTGTATAAGTGGCAGAGTTCGGTGCTGCATCAGTGTATATTCTGCAAGTTTCTGTGGGCAACAGACTGTGAATGCAATTATAACTAGACTTTGATTTCAGCAGAATCCAGCCAGTAAGATCTTAGTGCCTTAAGAAGACTTTGGATCCAACACAGTAAGCAGCAACTTGATAATTAATTTTTCAATGGTGAGCCTAGTCAGCATTCAAAAACAGAGGGAGTGGTAAGGCCTGCAGAGGGTCACTTCAATCAAACTGCAGTAACTAACATTTGTACATATGGTTAAATCCTAAACAGAAATACTCCAGTTTATGCAGCTTGTAGCAGTACAGTTTCTCAGATGTTTGAATCCAGATTGAGCCTGCAGTGCAGGAAAGTTGCAGTGCCATAAATTCTCCAAGAAAGGTGAACACCAACTTTTCACAGCATCTCGCTGCCTACTGCTTTTCACCAGCTTCTCGAGTGACTCCAAAAAATTACAAGTCATCTGCAACAACAGCCTGATCACCTGTTTTCTTACTAACTGGTAAGACCTTTTTCTGTGTCACATTGTTAGTATGGATGCTATTAGACAGAATTCAAGCAGGTGTAAGACAAGCTTTACTCTTAATGTAGCAGAACAACCAGATAAAATATGGAGTAAACTGCAATGTTGGTATACACAGCACATTAGTAAATGTAAAACATTATTAGGGCAAGTTGATAGTAAGGCATTATGCAAATGTATTACAATATTTGACTGGTATCTCAAAGAAAACCATGTGGGGTATGACAAATGTTTACTGTGTAAATCATATGAAACTGCTTTCTGTATTCAATGTCATAAAAATACAGTGCATGCCATTATTCAAAGGTTAGCCTGTACAGACAAAAAATTAATGGTAAAGAACCAGGAAAGGTTAATCTGTTTACATTACATTTGGATGTTAAACAGTTATGTCCTGTCACCACATGTAAAAGGTTTATTTCAGAGTTACAACACAAGTCAAATCAGTTACTGACAGAACCTCCAGTATATTTTGTTACAAAAGAATGTAATAAACTTCAAAAAGACAGAACAAATGAGTTCAGGAAGTTTAGACAAGTTATACAAACATTTTCTCAAAAATGCATAGGAGTTTTAGATTCAGCAGAACAGGTTACTGAAAATGTCAGGAAGACCATGCAACATTACAGAAAATTATTGAATAGCAGTTACAGGATAAAGAAAATAAATTAGCCGAATCGACAGAGACTGACTTCCTTCATACAACAGCTGAGCTTAAGAAAACACTGCAAAAGTGCAGGAAACTACAGCTGATCGGTACAAAAGGGATACATTTTATATGTTTGTGTTTTGAAAATGGTTAAGCATGCATAGCAGGATCTGATGTATGGACAAATCATTCCCAAATGTTTTACTTTTATTCAATTAAAGCAAGACATTTATCAGTACAACAGTAAATCAGAGTAGAGCGTATGACTGCCATTTTCATAGCATAGTCAAAAGGTAAATAAACAGTTCTAGTGCATAAAAATCAAATGAAAATAGTTAAAAACAGTAAAAAAGTTGCAAGACTGGCATGCCTGTATTTTCTTTTCATATAAAGTACATCTGTTAAAATGCACAAGAGAAAAGGCAGACAACAGCAAATGTAAATCATGTAAATATAAACATGTGTTAGTTAAGCCAATATCTATTTTGTTTTTCACAATTTTTTATAACTGTACAGTAACACCACACCAAACAGTTAAAGTTATGAATTTTAAAAATAAATAAAATCACAGACGGTATTAGTCAAGCAGTCTTTGTAAAATGAATGGCAGAGCAGTTAAATAAATAAAAAAAATACTGAAATCAAAGTTACAAAAATATGTAAGCTAATTGTAAAATAATGTTTATTTATATAGTATAACTGCATAGTTATGCAAATCACAAATATTTATTATAAATCTAAGTGCTTTAGAACTGCAATTTACTATCAAATTGCAAGTGTATTAACAGATGATTAACGGAAAAATGCTAAAAGGGTTAACTATAGTTTACAAAGTCTGAAATGTGAGCTCAGACTTTCTCAGACTGGATGAATGGTTACAGGAAATATTGAGCAGATAAGGTAAAAAACAAGACTGATTGCCAGACAAGTGGCTTGAGTTTTTCTAAAACATTATTGTTATTAAAACATAATTGTTAAATGTTCACGTGCAACACTATTTGGTAATTATAATAAAACATCACAATTGTGCATACATGTCAGTGATAATCTGTTTGTAGGTAAATGTTAAAAGTAAAAAAACTCACATCAAGTATAGCCAGCAGATGGGCCACAATATACATACAGTTCAAATAAATTATGCAGGAGGGTATAAACACCGACTAGTAGTAGTAAACAGCAAAAGCTTTATAAAAAATTATCACATCAGACAAGGATCCATAGTTTGCTAGTATAACCAAAGTGTTGGGCTGGCATACATTCTATTCTCACAGCATAAAGCAAATAAACAATACTGAAATACTACAGTAGGGAGGGGTGTTTTCTCAGTTTTACACTGACTGTGTGAGCAGTATTGCAAAAGGGTCTAAAATAGAGCTACAGGAAGAGAAATAATATCTCATTCCTTCTTGACAATACTCTTTCAGGGGGTTGAGGAAAACAGGTATTAGTGCATTAGAAATACTGGTAAACAGATTAAACCTGACAGGATAAGATATTTTACAAGTTGCTAATAACTATTATGCTAATTATTATTGTATTTTAATGTGTTTTGGCAAGACAATATTGGTATGCCAAAAGCATGAATGTTTCCAATTGTTGGGTATGTAGTTGCCTCTGGTGGCAATTCCACCAGATACTTCTAAAGAGACATAAGAATTTTCCAAGGTTTTGCTTGATGTTAATGTTACTAAATTTGTATGATTAGACTAAATGTACTTTACAGTCTTTGTATGTACAAATACAAAAGAATTCAGTACAAATGAAATTAATGTCTAGCAATGAATATGCGTGGAGAACCATGTTTAAAAAAATGGCACCAGGGTACCTACTAGATTGAAATGTATGAGTAGCAAACATTCTGTGTAGATATATACTATATAGGACACAATGTAAAGTAACAAGTTCAAACATAATTTGTCAACTTGTAATTTTATTACAAATTGCAATTTTATCACTGGTTTTTGGACCATCATTTTATCTGTACTAGTACTTGTTACCACAGTTAGAGGAAAATTATATTAAAATATTGTACTCATACAGCTAATGGACTAATATGTATGTAGGATTCTTTAGTGTATAAATTGTGTTTTTTTTAAATTCTCAAGTATTAAATATACTAACATAATTACATTCAAATATTTATTATCTAAGCCCAGTTCAGTACTTTACCACAGTGTTTAATATGCTCACTTCACTGTCAACCAAGGTGTTAATGGGCAGTTCAGAGATATGATCACAATATTATGGTTAAAATTACATTGAAACTATATATTTATCACACAGTTCTTGTCTCTTATAGATATTAGTCTATTTCTAATTTTCTGATATAAAATTATTAATAAAAGTAAACAGTTAATTCAACAGTTGCAAAGAGTTAATAAAAAGTTTTAAGTCATAAATTGGATTCTGTGATTGCAAAAGAATAAATTAATCAAGTTAAAACTAAAGCAGAAGGACAGACAAAATAAACCAGAAACGAAGACACAAAGCTGGCGCCAAGGAGTAGATAGTCCAAGTTACAAATCCAATACTCTCCAAAAAAACAGTTTGTGTAGAAAGTGTTCCGTTGGTCAGTAAAAGTGTACTAAGTAAACAGATCCAAACAGCAACGGTGAGACCAGAAGAAAAGTCAAAACGTAAAATCCCTTAACGCAAGGTTTATTAAATGACAAAAACTAGCGTTTTCGCTGGAGCCACAGCTACAGCTTCTTCAGAGGTACAACTTTTTTTAAAAAGTATAATGAACCCTTTTAAAGCACGTTATGTGCGTGGGGTTTTACGTTACAGAAACAAATTAAAGGCATACACACTCTATAAAAAGTGCTTCACGCCCAGCTCTCAGTTTGTATTAATGTCATTAAATGTAACTTAACTATTATGTTGTAAAACTAGGTGAATGCTGAACTATTTAAGAAGCAAAAATCTTAATATAAGAACCTTAAGAAATTCTTTAACCAATAATAAACTATCATCTAACCATGGTCATAGTGGCCAACTAATTACTTACATTCATCCAAGAAAATGAATAACCAGCTTCACTTATTTAGTTACCCTTAGGTAGCTATACTACACAAAAAATATAAGAAATGTATGTTTATATGCTTAACTAAGAATACTAACCACTTTATTAGTGTGCTTATTAAAAAGCAATCTAAATTCTTATGATATAAATTATAACATAGGTATAAGAACAATGTGTGTGAAAGTGATAAATCCTTTATACATAAATTTACCCTATTTCTAAGATATAAGATATGTCAGTTAAAAACAACTGTTTAAATTTCCACTAATATTTAAAAACATACTTAAAAAACTAATATTACCTTCATAGCAATATGCTACAAGGTGGGTCAACATTAAGGTGGTTCTAACCATAATAGTGACCATTGTTAGAAATTAACAATTAAAAATTAAAAATTAAAAATTACGTATTTTAGTTCACAATAAGGTCCATGCCTAGCTGTATAATTTAGGCCAGGGTAATAAATGCTCAATAGAAAATTCTAATCGTTTGATTGGTAGAATTCTCCAAAACTGAAGCTAATCCTACAGAGTGCCCTGATGAAAATCAACGTTTATAACTTTTCATTTTTAGTACACAAGCAATGTTACAGTGTTCGTTCAAACCAGGAAAGGAAAAAGAATCCAATAATAATTGCCACTCTAGTTCTCTGTTTTCTAAAAATAAAGAAATTGGTCCTGCTCTCTCTGATTTAAGGACCTGGTCAATAGCTAAAAACTGAAAACTATGCCCCTCGTGTTTGTCTATATGTTTGGCTAGGGCATTGGTTTTGTTCTTTTTCCTTATAGCATAAGAGTGTTCATACACCCTATCACGCAGTCTTCTATCAGATTTTCCTATGTAAAAAGCTGAGCAACAATTACAAATGGCCAAATACACAATAGATCTCGATTCACAGTTCAATTTATGGTTAATATTAAATTTCTTTTCACGAACTGTGAAAGAATTAGCTACCCTTACTAAGTGACAATAATTGCAAGTGCCACATTGAAAACAACCTTTATTTTTTGTTGTCCAACTAGATACTTTTGATCTTTCCAAAATAGATTTCAAATTATTACCCCTTCTATAAATAACCTTAGGTTTAAATCCAAGTTTTTCCAAAAGTTGTTCATCATTGGTAATAAAATACCAATTTTTGTAATGGATAGACTTTATGCTGTTTGAGTCCAAACTAAAATTGGTAATAAAACTACTACCCTTAACAGAACTAACTACGTCCATAGGGAAGGTAGACACTTTGTTTAGACTATCCCTGTCCATACCTGTACTTAAAACATCCACAGTGACAATTGGAGAACTGTTTCCTTGCGATAGAAGGGGTGGATATTGACCTTGGGTTCTTTTATTGTTAACTTCTTCAAAAATCTCGTTGAATAATAGAATCGGGTAACCTCTGTTGGTGAACATGTTTTTCAGAATCTCACATTCATACAAAAATATACCCTCCCTGCTACACATTCTAGATGCCCGTATAATTTGCCCTTTAATGATAGCCTTCTTTTGCTTAAAGGGGTGGCAACTCTTGAAGTGTAGTAGGGAGTTACAGTAAGTTGGTTTCCTATATATGTTAGAATAAAATTCACCTTTAAAGAAGTCTTTAGACAATCTAATGTCCAAGTAGTCAATTTCTGACTCTGAGAAGTTAAATGTGAATTTTAAAAACGGTGTAGTCCCATTAATTGATGTTACAAAATTCTTGGCCAGTGTACTCCCTCCTTCAAACAATATAAAGATGTTGTCCAAGTATCTAGTGTAAAACTTAATTGGACTCATCCTTTCGTTGTTATTAAACAAGAAATATTTCTCCCAATATGCCATGAAAAGATTTGCAACGCTGGCCCCACAAGGGGAACCCATCGCTACTCCTTGATTTTGTTTATAATATTTCCCATTGAAGGTGAAATAATTTGATGTTAAAATAATGTCAAGCAATTGGGAGATAATATCAATTTCTTTACTTGGAGCTTTCAAGTCAATTAACATAAGGGTAATCCATTCTATTGCTTCAACATGGGGTATTGATGTATAAAGGTCAATAACATCGATGGTAAGAAGGTTTAATGTCCTTCTAAATTCTATTTTATGGATTTTCTCCAAAAAAGACCAAGAGTCTTTACATATTTGAGGGACTTCTTTAAGGTATTTACTCAGAATATTATCAACTAGTTGGGCACAAGGGTATGTAAGAGAAATACGACTATCGACGAGGGCTCGAAAAGGTGGATTGTATAGGTCCTTATGCATCTTGGGAATGCCAAAAATAACCGGAGTTTTTGGCATGACAATATCGATGTAATTATAAGTGTCTAAGTCAATATTCCCATTAATGTGCAAGTCCCTAAAATAACTCCTGTTCCTAGAGTATGAGGTGTTCATTTCACTCAAAGATGAGGGACAATACGCAGGACCTTCCAAGATAGTTTCCATCTTCTCGACATATTTATAGTTATCAAAGATAACTAAGCCGCCACCCTTATCTGGTTTAAGAACCCTAACTGGGGCTTTACACAGTAGTTCAAGGGCTGTCAATTGCTCCTCAGTGGCATTATATTTCAAATTGTTGTTTTGTAATGCTTTAGAACTGGACAAAAATCTAAAGTCAAGTTCACAAATTTTTTCAAATAAAAACAACCCAGAGTGTAAAGGTGGGTTGAAGGTACTAGCTAATTTTAAGCTATTATGACAGTGGGAAGAACTTTCGTTGAATAACAACTTCAAGTTCAACTTTCTTACAAAACACTTCAAGTCAACTAAAGTCTTAACCAAATTACATCTTGATGTTGGAACAAAAGAGTGCCCAAAAGCTAGAAGTTCAATCAAACACAAATCTACTTGAAAGGTGGAAAAATTATATATTGTAAAGTCTCCCTTAGCATTAGTCAAGATTTTTAAGTCACCCAAGGAGTTGGGATTAGATTGAATACATGGATTTATTTCCGGTTGTTCCAATTCCTCTTCGGAAAGGGACGAGAATTCGTTTTCCCTAAAAAATGATCCGCTGGGTGGCCGTCTCTTTTATTATTATTGTTGTAAGATTGATTACTTCTCGTGTTATGAATTTTGGGTCTCGTGCTCTGTTCATGTACATCAGTCCTTCCATCGTTTTCCGTGTTACCCTGAGCGCCAACACCATGCTCCTCAGAGTGATTAGTCTCATTACAGTCATCCCCCTGAGTGTTACCTTGAGATGTATTCGTGGTAACAAATAGCTTAGGGTAGGCTGAGTTATTAAGGTAACTCAGTCTATCCCTAATTAATTTTTTATTTTTGTTCGCTTTAAATTTCTCCAACAACCTATCAATGCTCAAAAAAATTAGAGAATAGTCATATTTGTACCTATCAAAGTTCAAATTTTGTTTCAAATTAGTGTCCAAGTTGTTGACTTCATCAATAAGGAGGGCAATTTGAATGTTATAATGCTTAACAATCAAGTCTAATAATTGACTCCCTTGGTTTTCGAAAAGCTAAAGCAGACACAGGCCATAACTGATGGAATATTTTCACAGAATGGTCTGCAAAATAAAATGTTGTCAAATACACTCAGTTTTGCTAGTAACACTTTATATCATTGTATTAACTATGTAAAATTGCATTTTAACTTGTATCAAAAGAAGACTAAAGGTTTTGTTTCCTAATGTGTTTTCTATATAATCTGATTAAAAATACATATCAGTACAAAATGTTTTGAGTCAGTTTTAAAATAAAAAGAGGAAACTGTAAGACTATGCTCAACAAGGTATTAAGGCTGAAAGTACAAATATGCAAAATAAATAAATTATACAATAAAGCTTGCTTAAATGTAAAAATAGAGTTTAGTAATATGTGATTAGCATCCATACTAAATGACTGTGGCTTGAAAAATAAGGAATTTGCCTAATGGACATGTTTTCCTACAAAATCAGCAAAGAATGTATGTATTTCACATTGTCAGTAAGAAATCACCTGCTTCCTTAAAGAATGGACAACAGGAAAACAATCTGCACATGTTTCTCTCATATGACACCGCTAAACAAGGAAATTTGAATGGATAAAGACAATACCAGCATTATTTCTCTACAGGATGAAAACATATTTTTCTGCAAACACCAGCAAACAGATGTTTTCATACAAAGACCAAAACAGAACACCAAGGAGAAAAACAAGATGTAAAACCACTATAAAGAGACTATAGCAAATGAAACTGTTAGGGAAAGTATTTTGTATAGGAAAGTTATCATTTATGCTGAATGAGAAGTAAAAAGTACAGTGCAACTACAGCTGCAACAGCAGTACATGTGGTTTGTTATAAAATTTAGTTATTAATTACTGCATCAGTATATAGGTGACAGAGTTTGGTGCTGCATCAGTGTATATTTTGCAAGTTGCTGTGGGCAACAGATTGTGAATGCAATTATAACTAGACTTTGATTTCAGCAGAATCCAGCCAGCAAGATCTTTAGTGTTTTAAGAAGACTTCAGATCCATCACAGTAAGCAGCACCTACATTAAATTAATTTTTCACAGACTGATTGTAAATATTATATATAGTTGTTTAAAGTGTCATATATAATATACCATGAATGTTTTAACAATATTACTGAAAATAAAAAATTATATGAGTAAACAAAATGCCCAGCGTAGTCTTTCTGCACCTAAGGTTAAGGGAAATTCATAAGAATTCCTACCTAGATGACTGCCTTGCACAAACATGCTCTAAAAAGAAGTTACAAGCTAGTACATTTCCTGAATCTCCGTAAGTCAAGCCAGTCTCCTTTCTACTGAAAGAATTTTATGGGTATAATTCTGAATATCACATCCTGCAAAATATCTCACCTCTGAGGAAAAAAAGCTTATTTTTGAGACAGTGTCTTCTAAGGTCTTGACAGAAATCTCAAGTAATAGCAGAAAATTCCTGAAAGTCCTGTGGTTCACATCAGTCTCAATCCTAATAGTCCCATATGGAAATCTGGTGGTATCAAAGAATCCTGTAGAGTCAGTATTGCCAGATCCTGGAATAAATTACTGCCCTTATTCTGTTTAACACTTCAGAACCAGGTCAGAATCTCATCAAAGGTTCCTCAGATTATGCTTGAAGGCCCATATGCTTCAGCTCAAAGTGTAAGGCAGGTGGTCCAGAAAGCTCAGAATCAAGCACATAAATGTGAAAGTGATGATGGTACTCATCTGTGTCCTTCAGGCACTCAAAAGTCACTGCTCAACCAAGAGCCCCATCAGGTAACAGAAAAAACAGTCATGACTTGGTATGGGAACAAGTTTTGGGAAGCATCCACACCTACTCCCTCTACAGTCCAGCTATGGAGTTTTGGGACATGGCCATCAGTCTGAGCACACATCTACAGACTACCTCCCTCCCTACCCATCAGACATCAACAGAAAGCAGGGACCTGATGATATTTCACGAGAGGAAGCCAGATATGAAAACTTTCCTCAAAATCAGAAAAGGATGGAGCATATAACACACAAACCTGATCATAGTCAACATAGAACCTCCAGGTGAAGAAGTCTTGTACCAGAAACCACTGTCAGACTGCCTGGCAAGCAACACATTTTGTATCCAATACAACTAAGGTTTTCTGCATGCTTTCTCTCAAACTGTACTTACCCCAGGAATTCTGGTAAAAGCAAAAAAAAAAGAAGAAGAAAAGGCAAGACTCAGTCAAACAGCACAACACTAATGAAGAAATGCATTGTTTTTTCAAGGTACTTCTCATGTCCAGAGAAGACCCATTGATTCTTCTAGTGCACTGCACTTTGATAACCTAACAAGAAGAGACACTAGTACATCACAGCCTTGAGGGGCTCGAGTTCAAGACCTGGCAGATTTCATGTTAATACTTTACAGTCACTCATACTCTCCTCGGTTCATCCATATATTATAGGAGGCTAGATGATCCAATAACTGGAAATCATACTTGGCCAAATGTAAGAGATATTTCTGTGTAGTACAGTATCAAACATTGGGAGTCTGACAGCTGCCTTTATTCCAAGGGTCCTGCAGTAATCATTTTAGCTATTTAACCAGGCTGAATTACTCCTCTATTAAAGTACACCTGTTCAAAGCCTCAGCCTTTTGTGAATACCTTCCTGAAGGATACCAAAGACCTCTCTGGAGACTCATTTCTCCTCCCCCAGACCTAAACTTTATCAGAGAGAAAGCTATTCTTCCACCTTCTGAACCTCTCAGTTCTGCTGTTCTCAGATTCTTATTCTGGAAGATTCTCTTCCTAGTAGGCATCACTTTATGCTGAAGGATCTGTAAACTACAGGCCTTGCTATGTATGAAGTGAAAAACATTCTTCCCTACGGACAGGGTGGCCCTCAGCAGCAATCCCTCCTTTGACCCTAAGGTGGTCACAGAACTCTCTTTGAACCAAAATGTACAGCTACATGTTTCCTATCCTAAGTCAAAGAATAAATGTGAAAGGATCTTCAATATTCTGAATATGCATAGACAATTTAGACATGCTAGAAAAATCAGACACTTAAGGGAATCTGTCCAAGGTTTTATCCCCTTCAAGTCAAGGGAGTACAAGAGGCAATTATCTAAAAAGGTGCTAATTCTTTCATTGTCTGTTATGACGATTAACAGAAAAGTCAAGCAGATCACACAAAACAGCTGCTACCAATGAGACCTTCAAGAATGACTCAGTTCAAAGTATTTGTAAACTGCTGCCACCTGGCTTTCACATTATACATCTCTAAACATTACAAGCTGGACAGTCACTGAGAAGGGCTGGCATTATGTATGCAGTAATAAAGTGCATGTTTTAGTCCACCAGTCAAGTCCACAGTCAAAGACCAGTTTTTGCTTCTTAGTAATCTCCTGTACCTCTATTAATGGGGCTTCCTTACCTGTCAATTAAGCATTTATGCAGAGAATTGTCATTATTACTAGAGCTAAACCTTGGTTATCCTCTCAGCAAGCAGCTCCACTGACAGAACAGAAATAAGACCAAGGAAGTAGCAAACTAAAGGAGCTTGTGTACAGCAGCAATAAAAAACTGGAATTTCCTCAACACATTTTATAGACATTAAAGTTCACATAAAGTTCAACTGGAAAGGGAATTCCTTTATTCCTACAACTTCTGTGTCAGAGTTGCCATGCCAACTGCAAACCAGAATCTCACCACTGCTTCACTGTATACTGGTATCAGCCTTGTACGACAGGCACTAAGGATGTTCCTCTGAGGACTAGTGCAGCAGGACAGCACCAGCAGATTTGCACTTGCAGACAACAGAAAATGTCAGTTATAGCCTTCCAGCAGCCACACATCTGCAACTGTCTTAGGCCTAATGACAGTGTTGATATGCCTTTCTCATACTAACTGCACTGCTTCCAACTTGCCTTCAGTTTCTTTCCAGATATTAACATGACCAGCACTTTCCCAGTGATGTCAATTATTCTTTAATGGTTGTCTTTTTTAAAAATCTGCATTTGTCCATGATTATCCACCAAATAGTGACTTGTCTATTACTCATAAATGAAGGCATCACTTTTTAGAAATGCAAGCAGACTTCCCATGACCCAGCATATCATCTCAGGCCACCTTGCATATTTATTCACATTGAAACAACACCATTTTTCAGATGGTCAAACTGCACCTTCTCATTCATCCACCACACTGATGGTACTAATACTAAGATCAGCAAACAATTAAATGCAACATACAGCATATCGAATCTCTGTGTCCTATACTTATATCTAATTTTGGAGAAAAGTACCACCAATTCTCCAAATATGATATAGTTTCTTCAGTGTTCTCTCATCTTTTCCTTCCAACATTTCAAGACCTAAATTACTTAAGCAATTTTACCACATTGTTCTCACTACAGCTACTATAAGCATCACTATTTCATTTTTTACACATTTATTAGCCTGGTCCTTGTCTGTTCCAAGGACACTTCTCAACCACAACTCATGCGAAAAACCAGCACTCACCATACAGTTAAAGTTGTTTCATTACAATGTACATGCATTAAAAATATAAACACATTTTCTTTTAGGGGTTTATCCCAAAGCAGAACTATTGTATATATTGTAGATGAAAATTTTCTTTGTATGTTTTCCTCTATATGAACAATCATTGTTAATCTGCATTTCCTTTTTGTTTTGTTTTTTTGTGTGTGTGTGTGTGTGATATATATACAATGAAAATCAATAAAATTTATATTTGAAAAAAAATATATAAACACATTTTATATTACTTATATATTTTGTATGATACAATTTCATAGAAATTATACATACATGTACAGGAGCTATATTTCTTCATTGAGTTGCAGTCACATCACAGCAATTACATCACAAACCCATTGCAACCCCTCCCCACACGCACACACACACACACACACACACACACACACACACACACACACACACACACACACACACTGCAAACATAATACATAAGTACCACCATGGTTTCCACAGGGGGAATAAGTTCACTAAATTCCATGCTTAAATACATGGGAAGCAAGTGCTAATATGGGGTCTGCTGAGGACACATCTATTGGTGTTCCCTTCCTACAGTCAGCAAACTACTTTCAATAGTTAAAGTTTGCCAGGTTACAGGTTTGATGAACCATGAGTCAACAAAGCCAAAGTGCACAATTCCCTTGTGTGTGTCCACACACACACACACACACACACACACACACACACACACACACACACACACACACACACACACACACACACACACGCACACACACACACACACACACACACACGCACACGCACACGCACACACGCACACACGCACACACGCACACACACACACACACACACACACACACACACACACATTCTCTTTAGTATAACAATACTGGGCAAACATGGGCAACTGAAAGTAAATACAGCAGCACTGTCTTGTGTAAGGCAAACGTTAAATTTAAAGTGTAACAAGTAAGTAAAACCTGCCATCTAACACTTAGGCTTCAGTATATTTTCCTCAGATCTTATCTAAACAGGTGCTGTTGAGAATTCAAGAACATGAAATTTTGAGTTCTTATCTTCTTTCTGCCACAGATAACAGTTAAATAAATTTCTCTTATTTGGTAAGGTGCATGTAGTTTTTGAAAGACTATTCTGACTGAGGTATATTTCTCGGGATATTGTGAGGTGGTACCATGTCCAAGATTATCAAATGCTTTCTGATCACCACTAAGACGAGCTCTTGTTTTCTACAGGACTGCAACATTACTGACTTGTAAAGTCAGAGTGAACACTGTAACAGTTTCAGGAACAGTCTGTTTCCTAAAGGGGTTAGTAATGAATATAGATTTGGTGGTGTACACGGGAACATAGCCATAATGCATTATTTTTGCAGCCAGCCTGATATCATAGTTTGTAACAACATGAGGTTTTTACATCAATTCATATGGCTTCCTGTAACCGTTGAAATTTTGTACCCTTATTTACAAGTTATTCTTAATTACATTCTTAGCCTACCGTATGGCACTTTTTTAGTTCAGTGCAGAGGATTCTATGCTCAATATGTTCCGTCTGTAAGTGTTCCCACTTCAACAACCAAACTTGTCTTCTTCTAACTGTGGAGCAACCTAGGTCATCACATCAGATTTATTGCTAGTACTTGACAATGAACATTATTTCCAAACAAAGACCTGCATAAGCACGTCCCTATGTCACTGCTTGGCCATGTTACTTACCACTACACAACAGCACTTAACATACTGCTTTTACTGTTTTACAACATAGTTTTCTGCATCCTATCAGTTTGACTTCTCTGTTCTCTATCTACTGCAGTCATTTCACTGCAGATCTCACCAGCCTATCTAAACTAATCTGATGTGTTATTTATACATAATCTGCAACTGTTATTTTGAGCAATTACTTTTATACGTTTTGGTTTTGTATTGTCTTTATTGCACTTGTTGCACTGCAGATGAGTTTTTGTCATTCACCATGACACAAAAATGTCTTTGAGGATTAGACCACTTACTGGCTTACGAACTGATATATAATATTAAGTAAGGCAGATAACATTTCAACTCAAATAAAATATGCTTCTGGCTTACTACATACCTTTATCTGAAAGCAGTTAACATAGCTGATTGTTTCTACTCACAAGCAGCTATTTCTAGTTGAATGAATTAGCCAGCATTCAAATACATGGTACATGTGCATACAGTCTGTATCCATATAAAACTTGCTCAGTGTAGAACAAATACACAGAAACTCTGTGACAGACAAGTGAAGGCTTTTAATACAGATACTAACTTCTAATGGTCATTCATTTTCCAATACCTGATGTATTATTTTACTTAGGGTTGCTGGGTTGCATAAGGTAGAGAACCAGTTCTGGATGAGACACCATTTGATCTCAGTACAGACAGACACATAGACCACACACATGCACAACTATGGACAATTTAAGGTGGTCAACTATCAGCATGTCACTGGGATCTGGCAAGGTACCAGAGATCCTCATAAGCAACCTGGGGGTGGGATAAGCAGACTCTGCACAGAAGTCTAGTACTTTCTGCCTACTCCATTAAGTTACAAATAACTTGTGAAGAAGTACCTTACTGATATCAATAATGGCTAGAATAACAATCACACACAAACAATGGAGCTCTGCAAACAGCTAGCAGCAGAGCCGATTCGATCTGAATATGTATTACCCCCCCAAGTATAAGTAACAGCAGTTGAAGTAAATATCTAGTAACATCAAGCAATAATTAGAAACATTGCTCATTGAGAGTTTGCCACAAATGATAAAATGTCAAAATGATAGAATTTCATCGGCAATTATTTAACACGGTAAGTACCTTGAAAGATCCAATAAGGAAATAGAAATTATAACGGTACTGGAGATCAACTAACTCTGATGCGCAGTAGGAAGTACTGAACTCATTCAAGGAGCACATAATAGGTGACCTCAAATAAAATTTTCACAGATGAAAAAAAAAAAAGAGAGATCGCCTTAAAAACACAGTGATATCAGTAAACAGATTCTCATCTCTCTCGGTATGTCCCTACAAAGTCTGTAGATAGGTAAAAGACAAAAAAAGGACTAACAAATGACAAATGCATGGCCATTATTAGGAACGAATGTTGTTTTAATGCTTCAGGAAAAAAAAGAGTAAGACACCTTCATAAACAAGGGAAGGATAATAATTTTAATAGGATTTCTGTAGACAGAAGAAATTTTAAGAAGACCTGAGCTCCACTGCATACAATGACTGCCATTTAATTTTTTTCTGATCGATCGGTGTCATAAATTAAATTGTAAGAAAATAGAAGGCCACAATGAAGATTTTAGAAAAAGGACTGATGAGGTGAAATTATCAAGTTTACATTTTTCTACCTTTGTCTTAATACCGAATATAAAAGCAAACAGGTTTATATCATTTTTAAAATGAAGACTGAGAAAGAGGTTTTCCAGTCTGGTTTTCAAATAGGATGACTTCTATGTGGAGTGTGCGTGTTCTCCTTATGTCCATTTTTGTTTTCTTCTGGTGCTCCAGCTTCCTCCCACCTCCCAAAGACATGTAATAGGTGAACTAACAATCAGCTGACCAGCTGGCAAATAAGCATGCCATATGAGAGTGAGTTAATGAGTGTAGCAGCATAACTAGGGTGGGGCAAAAGGGACAGCCACCCCGGGTACAAAATTTTAGGAGCATGATCGGATTGCTCTTCAGTGCACACCAGCATTTACAAATAAATGCCAGTATTGCATTTGTAGTCAGAAGAGAACACTGTAGCACTGTGTTCTGGCACAAAATGTAGCAATGTTGCTCTTCAAGTCTCAAGTCAAGATGATCTTGATCTTTTTTATTTTTTTTTGCTCTTCACATCTGGGGAGAGTCGTCATATTGGTGTATGGCACCAGGTTCAAACATTTCTACTACATGTCTCAGTGACTGAAAGTGTGTGTGTGTGTGTGTGTGTGTGTGTGTGTGTGTGTGTGTGTGTGTGTGTGTGTGTGTGTGTGTGTGTGTGTGTGTGTGTGTGTGTTCTATTATGAGCTGGTGCCCTGACTGGGATTAGTTTCATTAGCTTATGTCCAGTGAATACCAGATAAATTCTGGATCACCAGTGACCCTAAACTTCACTAAGTAGGTAGTCAAAGCCTGAATCAATTAATTACTTTTTTGTGGCCGTAAGCAAGATAACAATCTGTTTCTAAACCTCAAAGAATATCTGTCTGCTTCTGCAAAAAGATGCACAGAGTCTTTCTATTTCTGGCTTTTAATTCCAAAATAAAACATATGGAGTATTTATGGGCCTTAGCTCTGTCCCAAGGGTACTTTTCAGCAGCAGAAATTAAGTAAGCACTATACCAGGGTAATCCTATGGCTAGGCTTGTAAAGGCCCCAGGGCCATTAGCCTAGTACACACCTATGAACCTATGAAGACAGTCACTCTGTTTATAAGATCCTAACCAGGATTTCCAATATCTTTAGTCTGAATTCAGAAAATGTCTTTCCTGTAACCACAGTTACACTTCAATATAGAAGGATAAGATTCAACAAGCTACACAGTCCAAATAAGGAAACCGTTATATGACTTTAGTGCGGCAACCTGCAAGCAGAGGATTCTTTGGTACTACACATGTCTGCATAGTTAAGAAAGAAGCATAGCTTAGTTAAACTGCAATACACATGCACAACAGAAAATGCATCCGTATTACATTTTGCACATTTCTCTTAAACATTATAAAATTACAGGAAAAGCAAATACAATTTATTTTTTTTTACTTTTATTTACTAAAGTAGTATTTACATGACATTTTGTTAACACAGATACTTGATTTTATATACATTTATTTATGAAAGTCAAACAGTTTTGTCCCAGTTTATTACATTCTCTCTCACGTACATCTCTCCTTCCAAGACTTAAATAAGTTCTGTTGATAGACAATCAAGAAATGAAACATGAGATAAAAGATTAAGAAAGGTGTTGGTGTTCCCACAGGAAATTAGGATCAACTGCAGTCTGGATAAAAACAAAGAACAACTCACCCACCCATCAAGTGCACTGTAGAATGAAAAGACCCAACAGCATGTGCTTACTAGATGTGGTAAAGCCACCTCACTGTAATAAAGGTAAAACTCTTAAAACCTGCAACATAACTGAGATAATCCCATCTTTGTTGCAGATGCATCTCACATTGGTAGAGAATGCTTCACAGGGGACTAAGAATTCCAGTTGACAGCCTGTGATGGAGACAAGGTCCTTATGTACATCCCGAAACATCCTAGATAACACCGAACAATACATTAATTTCAAGCTAGCATCTAGTCACCATAGCAAGACAGTAATCACCCTGTTCAAGAGGAAGGACCAATGGGATTGCAATATAGACCCAGCATTATCATATTGAATAATACCTTAATTCTTACACAAATTAATTAAGTACTTTGGGATGTAGGTCCAATAAATGGTCTCACTCATGTACTGTCTTCTCTCCTACAGAAACAGTAAGCCTCTTGGTAATAGAATGCCACAGGTAAAGGGTAATAAACATAAGCAATTATATCAGTAAGATAGCTAGTGTAAAAAGCAACAGTTACTAATTAAAACCCAAACCTACATATTCAGCTGATAATACAGTCAATAATATAAAACCAAAAGATTTTTGAAATTAAGTACAAACTTCAAAGGGCTTGTTTATCTTCAAAGCCTTAATATGAACAAAGGTCAGATCTGACAAAGCAAATTTCCAAAATAAAGAAATTAGCTATTGGTAACAGTCTTTGAAGGCACTTCATAAAATCCTTCCACGAGCTATCACACAAGATAGTAATCAGACTTTTAGTCCAGATTCCAGCAGATAAAGTCTGTCACCAGCATATCTAAAACATAAAGCAATTTGGAGAGTTTCCAATAAAATCTCTGTATTGAGCCAAAAGCACAGGAAAATATCCTTCAAGGCCTTCAGTTAGTTTATAAATCACAAAAGCTAATTAATACATTATAAGTGGAAAATTCCCTCTGCAAAGCCATGAAAAAACAAACTGCAAATATTTAGTTCATTACTCTGTAGAATCTAAATCTGTCCATAGTTTAGCAGTTTGGCAGAAGCAAAAGCCATTACCTACAAGTCATTAACTGTCTGTGAAACACTTGCAACAAGATGCATCAATCTTGTAGCAGATAGACGTTAAATAATCAGATTTAGACACCGCTGCTAAGGCTCAAGGACTCTCTTTCCCTGCTCTAAATACTAAAGTTATCAATGGTAAGGAGGGAGGCCTAAGATAAGGTTTATGGATGTGGTGAGAGAGGATATGCAGGTGGTTGGTGTGACAGAGCAAGATGCAGAGGACAGGAAGAAATGGAAACAGATGATCCGCTGTGGCGACCCCTAACAGGAACAGCCGAAAGAGAAGAAGATCCATGGTAAGGCAGTAAATCAACGACAGATTGGATGCTGGCAGTAAAACTTTTAGTATAACATACAAAAGAATCTATCTTGAAAACAAAACACTAGTGGCCAAACTGCATATCACAAAAGCTCATACATTGATAAACAGGGTATAGGCCAAACAATACAACAAAAAAGCTAGTAAACTGATACACAAGGTGCAAGGGCCCTATTAAAATAACACTGCTTGCGATACATTACTGGCAAAACCAACATAAACTTTGTTCCTGCACTTAATTTAGTAAATCTTGTAAGAGAGAGAGAAGCGAAGAGAAGTTCCCAGTAGTAGTCCAAACAATCCAAGGGATCAAAAGAATGAGGGGAGAAGGTGGAAAGAAACTCAATTGCTCATTCCAGATGCAAACAGTGGGATATAAAACAAAGATAAAAAATTTAAAACACAAAAGAGAGGTATGTGAAGCTAAAGCTATCATAGTAAACAAATACCAATACACAGGAGCAGCCAGTCATTTCCATCTTATGCTGTCGAGGAACCAGGACACTATGCATTCCAGGAGTGAAAATGCTCTGGTATTATGATAAAAATACTTGCAAATAAGTACAATAATTAGTAAGAGCAACCTTATTTTAACTTAAAAAAAGCACAAAACATAAGTTAGGCCAACAGCAAGAGCTGATCTGTAGGTTAAAGAAAGTACAATATCACTGTTTTACAAAGCCACAACCTAAGAATTGACCAGAAAAAAAGCTATTATTATTACTTAGCAATTTAACTATATCACAGTCTAAATTAAAGCACTGATAAATTGTATTGCAATTATAACACTTGAAATCTCAGTCAACATAGATGACATGATGTGGAAGGAAGGGCTAAAGTACTACTTGGATACAGATCAACTGTCAGTAAAATGGGATATGTACAGTGACTAACACATTCAAAATCCAGAGTCTCCGAGGAGGGTTTGTGGGGAGGGGTTACCTCCTCCCACCTGTACTGAAAGTATTAACCCAGTGTTCAGCAGCTACACATTAATATTAATTATTGTCAGCAGTGTTAAACAATTTCTAAAGTATCCAACTTTTTTTAAGCAAATGATGTTTCCCCAAGACCAGCAATAATTTTGTGATGCAAGCTAGGTTTTCAATGCAGTGGCTTACTGTAATGTCTTAAAAATCCCTGTGAGAACTGGGTATGACTAAAGTGGGTTTGGTCTTGTGAAATAGAAAGATTATTATAATGTTGTAATCAACATACTGTTTTAATATCAGTAAGCAACATGGAGTCCCTCAGGGCTCAATACTGAGGCCATTTTTTCTGGCTGTAATGAATATAATTACAGATGTCATTACTGTATCAAATATGATCACTTACAGAGATAATACACGTCCACTTTTTTTCTCCAATTAATTTCATTTTCAGAGCTAGTGATGTTCTTCCACAGTGCATGGTACCTCCAAAGAGTCCCCTATCCAATCTGTGACTACCTCCTGGGACACCAGCCCATATCCCAATCCTTTTGGAGACTTGTGGTTGCAGCATGCTGAAAGTGCAACCTCAGTCAGGGAACCAACAGCTGTAGGCCAACTACTGCCCCATTGCTCCATGCTCCTTTTAGGGAGTCCTACAACCAGTAGTGTATCAAACCACCGGCTAATGGAGGAAGACTGAAGAACCACCACAGCCACTTAAGAGATACACAGCTGAAAAGAGTCCTGTCCTAATCTATGTGGTAACATCCTCCATGAGATTATGTCTGTCATGAGGTGTGGCTCCTAGGATGTCCTCAACCATGTCCCCAGAGCAGTGACACTTCCAAACCCATACCACACACCCTAGCCTTGCTCCTGCCCACAGACCTGACTACTATGAACCATGAAAGTGACTGTCCCATTATCACACATCTCACCACCCCTCCCCACCAGGATAGGCACACCTATCCTCTCTGCCTCTGCTGTCAAGCACCCAAACCGCTAATCAAACTTGGGTTGCATGAGCTGTAGTCTGGTCTGTAATGTTGTACACCATTAACAGTCTATTTAGACTATCTGTAACATTTTGTGTAATGGAGTACCAGCTGACCTTTTGTATAGCAAAGTTATTAATGAACATTGTAGACAATATTGTGGACATGTCCCCATATCTGGATGGATTAATGTAGTTGTTTGGATTTAAGGAAGTCCTTGGGTCAACACACTTGTTGGTGATCGATTTTAAAGGTAAAAAGGATTTGTTAGTAAGGATGAGACAGAATGGGTGTCGCCCTACTCATTAAATACTGAAAGTATTAGTTCAGGGCTTAGATGAGGCAATGAACTAGCTAACAATGATTATAAACAGGTTTTAATACTGATATAGTGTGCAAGCAGAAATAAAATTAGTTATACTCCTACACCATCAGTTGGCTAGGTGGGAAAATTTCATGAATTTTATAAGATAACATGCATGATGTGGGAAGTTAATTTCCCCTTAATAACTGAAGATTATTAACAATCTCGATTGGTTCACATTATAAAGTTCATATACTGTCAAAGCTTGCTGAGGAGATTCAGGGTAGGCGTCGCTGAACAAGACATCTATATTCAACAAGAATGAAAGTACTGTTAACTGTACAGTTGTGAATGAATTAAGACGATGGTGCACCAGTCATTCATGTTCTTCCTGGTGATGTACAGTTTGTAAGTTTACTGCATGACTTGAGAGTATATGTATTTATTTATGTAAAAAGGTGTGCATCCCAAAAAAATAGTTAAAATCCATTCATGATTCTTAATTGCATAGCATATGAACTACAAATATAAATTGGTTTAGTATCAGAATCTGGAAGTGGACTCGATCGAATGATTATATCATCGACCCACGTCCGCAAAAATTGACAGCCTCGAACTCCGGTAATGTCGTAGTACAAATAGAATGCAATTTCAGGATGAGTTTTAACATGGGTTGAGCTAGGGGCGAGATTTGTACTTTGACAATATCGGACATTGTCACCATTAGGCCTCCGGACTTCGTTCAAAGTGGCTTCAACCGAATCCATTTCTAGATTCTAATTGTAAACCATATTAATCATATGCTCACTTGATGTAGCTTACCTGTATGGTTTGAAAACTGGACAGAGTTCACTGTGTCAACTTCGAATCCCAACACCTGCAAAGCAGATTAAGAAAAAGAGATAAGTAGTAAGTGCTCTGAAAGACAAATTTGTGAAACACCCATAAACCAGTTATCAAGAACAATACCATGCTCTCATACAAAGTAGTGCAAAATACAACTGCTCTCTCAAAGAGCTGTAAAGGTCCTTAAAAATGAAAATACTTTTTATTTTTATAATATATTTTATGCTGTTTATATACTGTACTATAAATGGACAGCCACAGTTGATTCATGACTATGGTCCTTTACCAAGCAAGACTCACAAGAATAAACAAATATGGCAAAAAAGTTCCAGCAGTAGAAGATACAAATAAATAAAACACATTAATAAAGCAAACTATCAGCTAAAGCAGACCATACTGTTAAACAAAAGCTAAATTAATGTACAAAGACAATAGAGAGCATCAGATAACAGAAGCTGACTAACTCAGTCTAACCTTATACATTTATGGTAACAGAAAAAGTACAGTTTTGTACCTACCATAAATGTAGATGTTCGAGTGTTCACCCTGCTGCAGTCATCACACTTGGGTTATCCCGCCGTCAGGTGGTCCCGCAGTCGGCCAGAATTCCAAAGTCTTGGTCTGGCGTCGGTTGCTGTTGCTTCTTCCCTGACATCAGTGGGCCAGGGGTATATAAGAGGCATCCAACACCATTTTCTTCAGTTTTTCTTGCCCCAGATGTCAGGTGCCCCCAAAAGGTAGGCAATATATATATATATATATATATATATATATACACACACATATATATATATATATATATATATATATATATACACACATATGGCTATATAAAAATAAAACATAACCCTAAGGTACAAGCAAATACACCACAGAGGTAGAATAGGACAAAGTGGTAGAGATAAGTTCAGCTAGCTCAGAGAGGATGGAGGGTAACCCGGACTGCAACAGGGTGAATACTCGAGCATCTACATTTATGGTAGGTACAAAACTGTACTATGTTCGTCATGTTACCCTGCTGCAGTCATCACACTTGGGTTGAATCCCAAAGCTAAGGAGGGGAGGTGGAGTCAAACAGGGTTAGAAGAAGTTAGTAGGCCCTGCAAAACTGCAGTGGCAAAACCAGCTCTAGTCTTAGAGTAAAGAGGTAAGTGATAGTGTTTGGTGAAGGTGTGCACTGAACTCCAAGTAGCAGCTTCCAGAATATCCTTGGTTGGCACTCCCCTGAGAAAGGCTGTTGATGTAGCTGTAGCCCTGGTGGAATGGGACCTAATGTTAGCAGGTACCGGTTTCCCATGATGTGTGTAGCAGAAACGTATGCAATGCTCTATCCATTTAGAAATGGTCTGTTTTGAGATAGCTTTTCCTTGTGATCCTGAAGCATAGGCTACAAAGAGCTGGTCAGTTTTTCTGAAAGCCTTAGTTTTATCCAAGTAGTAGCGTAATTGCCCGTGAATGTCCAAAGAGTGCAGGAGTCTTTCTCCTGTGTTCTGGGGATTTGGGAAGAAGGTGGGCAAGTGAATGGTTTGGTTTAGGGCCACAGTGGATACCACCTTTGGCATAAAGGAAGGATTAGTTCATAGAGAAACTCTGTTTTGATGAAAAATGAGGAAAGGTTCCACTGCCATTAGTGCCTGTAGCTCTGAGATTCTTCTAGCTGATGTTATTGCTAGTAGTAGGGCAGTTTTACATGAAAGAGATTTTAAATCAGTTGAAAAATATGGTTCAAAGGCTGGCAGTGTAAGCTTTTCCAGGACAAAGTTGAGATCCCAAGTAGGTGTTGGAGCTCTCCTTGGTGGTCTTAAGTTCTTAGCCCCTTTGAGGTACTGTCTTAGGAGTGGATGTGAAAATAAAGGAGGATCCTTGCTGTAATGAGCTGAAATTGCTGAGGCGTGGATCTTAATAGATGAAAAGGAAAGTCCTTTGTGTAACATCTCAGTTAAATATTGTAGAATCTGAGGAATGTTCGGCTCCAGGGGATTTAGGCCTTTAGCCTGGTTTCAGGCGCAAAATCTTTTCCATTTGTCTGAATAGGTTTTCCTGGTGCTGGGCCTCCTGGCCTCCAGAATGACATCCATAACAGCTTTGGATAAAGGTGTTGGCTGGTTGTTTAGGTAATTTGCCATGCAGCCAGGTTTAAAGTCTTGAGCTGGCAGTGTAGAATCAGATTGTCTCGCTGGGTGAGCAGGTGAGAAATTTGTGGCAAAATCCATGGTGGGTCCTGGGCCATGGTCCTTAAAATTGGATACCAATGTTGGCGTGGCCAGTCTGGTGCAACGAGAATCATTTGTGGCCTCTCTAATCGGACTTTCAGCAGTACCTTTGCTAGAAGAGGCAGTGGAGGGGAGGCATACACTGTTAATGTTTTCCAACTGAATGAGAGGGCGTCCATTTTCCAAGCTAGTGGACGGAAGGTCCTTGTGCAAAATTTTTGAAGTTGGTGGTTGTGGGGGCTTGCAAACAGATCTATGTCTGGGCGTCCCCATTTTTGAGCTATCATTGCAAATACTTGTGGATCTAGTTTCCATTCGTGTGGATCCATGATGTTTCTGCTTAGGTCGTCTGCCAATGTGTTCTTCTTTCCTGGCAGGAATTGTGCTTGTAATTGAACCTGGTAAGACAATGCAGTGTTCCACAAGGTCATTGCTTGCCTGCATAGAGGGTAGGAATGTGTGCCCCCTTGCTTGTTTATGTACCACATAACTGTGGTGTTGTCTGTCCTTATTAGCAGTTGCCCTGGGTGTAGAAGGTCCTTGAAAGCTGTTAGGGCATTCTGCACTGCTAGCATTTCTTTTTGATTGATATGCAGGTGTCTCTGATCTGTAGTCCAATTGCCCTGAATGCACTGTCCTGCCATGTGTGCTCCCCAGGCATAGTCCGATGCATTCATTGTTATAGTTTGCCTGGCTGTGGGTAAGGTGAAAGGCTGACCCTTGCTGAGGTGACATGCCTGTGCCCACCATAGAAACTCCTGTTGAAGGCAGGGAATGAGTGGAATCATTGTTTCCAAGCTGTGGCTGTGCTGAGTCCATACACTTTTCAGGTACCATTGTAATTTCTCATATGCAGTTTTGCAAATGGTATTAGTAGCATGCAAGATGCCATGAATCCCAAGGCCTGCAGAATTTTTCTTGCAGGGAGTTGGGTCTTTGTTGCCATTATTTTGAAATATTGAAACAGCTGTCGTTTGTCTGGCGTGAGATAAGCCATCTGGGCTGCTGTATTCAAGCTGGCACCCAGAAATATTATGTTTTGTGAGGGCACTAGTTTTGATTTCTTTTCGTTTACTGTGTACCCTAGGCAACTTAGAAGGTGTTTGACAAATGCCAGATGCTGTAAAAGAATGTCCTTGCTTTCTGCTTGAATAAGACAGTCGTCCAGGTATGGGTATATTTGAATTCCTCTTTGTCTGCAGTATGCAATTACTGGTGCCAGGCATTTTGTGAAAACCTTGGGCGCAGTAGATAAGCCAAAGGGCAGTGCAGAGAATTGGTAATGCGTTGAACCTGCAATGAAGCGGAGGTATCTTCTGCAATTTTGTCTGATAGGGACATGCAGGTATGCCTCCTTGAGGTCCAAAGTGACTAGCCAAGCATTCTTGCCCAGCATGGGAAGAAGCTGCTGTAGTGTTAGCATCTTGAATTTGGGCACTTGCAGATAGGTGTTCAGAATTGAAAGATCCAGAATGGGTCTCCATGCTTTGTCCTTTCTTGGAACTAGGAAGAGTCCTGAGTAAAATCCTTGACCTTGCTCCTGTGAAGGTACCCGCTGAATGGCTCTCATGTTCATGAGAGCTGCAATTTGTTTTTGTGCCTCTGCCCATTGATTTGGTGCCAGGTTTGGCATTCCTTTGATCCTTGGTAATGTATGAAAGTGGAATCTGTATCCTTAAGAGACAATGTTTAGAACCCATTTGCCTTTTGTGATGATGTGCCAGTTGTCTGCAAAAAATGCTAGTTTTCCTCCCAAGGGTATTGCCAGGAGAGATTTGCTTGGTAGTTTGAGGATAGAGTCATTGTGTCTGCCTTCTGCTAGTTTGGGGCCTGTCTTCTCCTCCTTTCTGGGTAGCAGAACCCCATTGGTGAGGTTTGTAAGGGCCCTGTGACTGACCTCTGCCCCTTGGGCATCTGTATTTGCCCCTCTGTGATCTGTCTGAAGCTGGAAAGGACCAATTTTTTGTTGGCCAATTTCTGCTGAAGCGAGGGGGTTGTACCTGCAAGAAATCCTTGACCATTTGCATAGATTTAGCCTTATCCTCCATTTTCTTTAAAACCTCTTCTGCTTTGACACCAAATAATACATCTTGTTGTAAAGGTGCATCTAATAATTTTGCTTTAACATAGTCAGGGAGGGTTTGCTCTTTTAACCAAGCATGTCTACGAATGACAGAGCCAGTAACAGCTGCTCTACAGGAAGCTTCCAATGAATCAAATCCGCATTGTAAAGTATGCTTGCCCACCTGTTCAGCTGCATGCAACAGATCCTGCACTTCCTTGAATTCAGGCTGTTCTGAATGTGTGCTCATTTTTTGTTTTAACTGAGACATCAGGAATTGTTGATATTTCAACATGTGAAACTGGCAATTTAATGCTCTCATAGCCAGAGTTGCAGAGGTGTATATTTTCTTTCCCCATCTATCTAGGGCTCTGGAATCTCTTTCAGAGGGCACAGGATTTTTAGCCATAGAAGCTTTTGCTCCCTTAGGATCCTGGGAAATGGTTTCTGGGTCAGCTATAGGGCTTTTATAACGGAATTTGTGTGAGTCAGGTACTCTGTAGTATCTGTCTGGTTTGGCTGGAGCAGGAGGTAGAGAGTCTGGATTTAAACTAGACTCCAAGGAGACATCATCCACAACATCTAAAACAGGAGGGATAGCAAGAGGTCTGTGCTGGGGTAATAAAATGAACTCTCTGAGCCTTTTCTTAGAATCGGAGTAATCCTGCCCTTCCCAGTGGAAATGTTCCCTCATGGTATGTAATGTTTCCCCAAAGGAGTAGTATTCAGGGGGAGATCCTGAGGGAATAGAGTCTTCAGCATCAGAATCCTTATAAGGTGGAAAAGTGTAATCCTGTTCCTCAGAAGAACCTGAGGAGAGAGAAACCTGGTCAGAGGATGCATAATCCTCCTCTTGTCTTGGTCTTTTATCAGGAGGGGAATGGGAACCCCTGATAAGGGTAATTAAATCTTCAGCCATCTTAAGCATCGGTTTCTTAGGCATGGGGCCTTGACCTGTAGACTGATGAACAGATTTCTTAAGCTTTAAAGGAGTTTTAAGCTTAGCATAAGATTTAATGGTGAGTGTAGTCGGTCTGAAGACACCTTCTACAACCAAAGGTGTTTCCTCTGCACCGGTGTCTAATTCTGCTCCGGTGTCTGTAGATGGCTGCGTCGGCCTAGTAGACTCCGCTTGGGAGTCAGCAGCTGTCTGGGGTTCCAGCTCTGCGGTCGTCAGGGGCTGCGTAGGCGCCTTTCTGAAAACCGGAGAACTGGCGTCAGGCCCAGCTGAGGCCTCGGGGTATGGCTTATTCCTAGGCTGCCTGTCCTTATCCTTGCGTTTTTTATGAATTGCGGTCGTCGGCTGCTCTGACGGCATGATATAATTAAATTTCCTACCAAAGTAATGCCGTGCGAAGTCAAAACAGCGTTTGATAGTGCGTTTATTAAACCTAGCGCAAAACCGACAACCTGGGACGTCGTGGTCTGGGCCTAGGCAAGGAATACAATAGGAATGGAAGTCCTTATGAGGTATTTGCCTCCCACAAGAAATACAATTGTTAACTCTTTCTGACATCGGACTGAGGCAAGAAAATGTTCCCCAATGGGGTACTTAGCTTTATTGAAGACTTCTGGCTGAAATTCAAATCGAAAATCTCAGGTGTCAGCCACCCGGCACTTGCGAACTGCTTCTGCTTCGGGCACCGCGCGGCAAGAAAGACTGAAGAAAATGGCGTTGGATGCCTCTTATATTCCCCTGGCGCACTGACATCAGGGAAAAAGCGACAGCAACCGACGCCGGACCAAGACTTTGGAATTCGGGCCGACTGCGGGACCGCCTGGCGGCAGGATAACCCAAGTGTGATGACTGCAGCAGGGTAACACGATGAACATCTACATTATGAGAATTTTAAAAATCTGTGAGCCTTATTCTCTAGTGTTACATTTACATTTCAACAATATGAATGGCATTTTGTCTATAGCAGCCAAGCACTCTTAGCTAAATTATCTAAGAAAATCCCAGATGTCTTTCTGTGTAATGCAATAGGTTCATAGGTTCATAGGTTTATACTAGGCTATCTGCCCTAGGGCATTTATAAGCCTAGCCAGAATGTGTTTGGCTTTCGCCACCCATTTTAAATTTATTTTGCTATGCCCTTTTTCGAGGTTAGTATACTGTGCCTCTGTCTAACAGTGATACCCGAGGTAAACCTACGATCTCCCATCCACTCATCAAGATTCCTCTTGAAGAGAGTCAATGAGGGACTCTGCCTAACCTGGACTGGGATTTTATTCCAGAGTGAAGGGAGCCTCTGGGTTATGAATCTGTCCCTCCAGCATGTCCTATTTATTTCAGTGCTGAGGTTCAAGTCTCTCGAGCGCGTAGCTCGATGGGATTTGTATTTTCTGAGGTGCAGCATGTCCATTAATTCCGGGTTGGACATGGCTTTATACGTCAGGCACAGATCACCTCTGAACAGGCGGTATGCCACTGAGTAGAGCTGAAGTTTCTTTAACCGGGCAGCATATGGCATCTGTTTGAGCCCTTTGATCCTCTTGGTGAGGTACTTTTGGGGTCTTTCCAGTTGCTGCAGGTGTCTGGTAAGGTACATCCCAAAAGGGGCATTGTACTCAATTATGGGCCTGATGAGGGATGAGTAAAGAGGCACGATGATCTCCCCTGATCTAGATGTGAATCCCTTCATGATTAGGTGGGCTATATAAAATGTTTTTCTAACCACTTTGGCCATGTGGTTGTCAAATGAGAGATTGCTATCAACTTGGGTCCCCAGGTCCCTAATTACTTCTTCTGTACTTAATGGATTACCACCTACGTGGTAATTTGTGGACACTTTGTTTTTGCCAAAGGGGATGACTATACACTTTTTGGCATTTAGCTTGAGGCCATGGCTCTGGCACCAGTTGTCTGTTTCTATGAGGCCCTTTTGGAGGATACTTGTGTCAGCTGGAGAGTCTATTATGGCGCCCAGTTTGCAGTCATCTGCGAACTTGGTCAGCCACAGTCCTTCCGTGTTGGCCTGTACCTCAGAGAAATATATACCGAACAAGAGAGGTCCCAGGACTGAGCCTTGTGGGACACCACTTGTAACTGGTTTGGAGTCTGACATGGCTCCAGCAATTCTAACCATGTGGGTTCTGTCCTTGAGCCAGTTTGCAATCCATCTAGTGACATAGGGGTTTATATTTAAGCTGGTGAGCTTATCTATAATGCCAGAGTGGGGTATTGTATCGAAGGCTTTTGCGAAGTCCAGGTAGGCTGTGTGGACCACCTTCCCCTCGTCAATGGCCTTGGTGACTGTTTCAAAGAAATCAACCAGGATTAAGAGGCAGGATCTGCCCTTAAAGCCGAACTGGGTAGGATCCAGTGTCTGTAGGTCCCCAATATCTTTATTTATGAGGTCCATGATGATCCTTTCCATAGCTTTGCAGACCAAGCTAGTCAGGCTTATGGGGCGATAGTTTCCAGGATCCGTTGAGGCACCACCTTTATGGAGAGGGACCACTGTTGCTGTACGCCACTCTTTGGGCACATATCCTGAAGTAAGGCTGAGACTGAACAGTAGTTTTATGTTTGGGTTTAGCTCTTCTTGGAGTTCATGTAGGGCCAGCCGTGGCACCGTCTGGTCCCATTGATGCTGTGTTTTTTGCTTTGGAGAGGGCGGCTCTTACCTGAGCATCTGAGATGTCAGAGGGGCAGCACTCTGCTGGGATAGATATTTGCCCTTTTGGTGGGGAGGGGCGGAGAAGTTTGCGCTGAACCTGTCAGCTAGGATGTTGGCAATGTCTGTGGGTTCAGTGTATTTTTTGTCATTTTGGACTAATTCTGAGCATATCTGGGAATTACCACCCAGGTTCCTAACATAACTCAAGAAAGCCTTGTGATTATCCTTAGTGTCCTGTGCAATTTTTCTCTCGAAGCTGGCCTTAGACAATTTTATGAGTGCCCGTAGTTTTTTGCTAATACTGATCAGTGATGCCTTCCCTTTTTGGGATTTTGCTCTATCATTTAGTAGCTTCCTCTTTCTATTGTATAGTTTGTTTATAGCTGGGGTCCACCAGACAGGACGTCTGCCTTTGGAGAATTGGATCTTGGTTTTATTTGGGATCGCATGATCCATGCATTCCTGAAGGTGTTCATAGAATGCGTTTATAAAGGATTCTGCGGTCTGGGCCGTATTTTCCACAGGCCCGGGGGCTTTGAAGGATTCCACCTCGGTTTTGAGGAGTGTGAAATTTGCTTTAGAGAAGTTTTTCACTGTGGTTTTCTGGGCAGGGGGTGGGGTTGGGATGTGAATATCCAGTGAGATTAGTTTATGGTCTGATCTTACCAGTGAGGGATACACTTCTGGTCTGGAGCATAGAGTCCCCATGTTGGTGATGATCAGGTCCAGTATGTTTTCCCCTCTTGTGGGAGTGGTAACAAGTTGTTCCATAGCATTTGAGTTTATAAATTCTAGGAACCTTTGGGCTAGGGTGTTGGAGCTAGAGTAATGCTCCCAGTCTATGTTTGGGTAGTTGAAGTCGCCCAATATAATGGTGTTTGGAGAGACCTTCATATTTTCCAGTGTTCTCAGAAAGGCCGAGTGGGGTTCCTGGGTTTGGGAGGGTTGTCTGTGTGTATTGTTGCACTTCTCATACATCTGTGTTTGAATACAAAAATCAATGTTATGACTTGAATCCTGACATTTTAGTTTCACTACAGGCTCATTTTTTTCTGTATGACCACACCCACAAAATAATGTTAACTTGAATACTGCCAGTTACTTACATATACCATCAAAGCATTCTAGGTAACTACAACCACCATACCTCTTTAGTGGAACAGCTGCTTACTTAAATTACGGTTTGACTAATAAACTATTACACGTGTTAAGTTTCAATGTAGGGTGTTCCACCTGTGAGACTCAACTGACAAATTGTCTTACATGGATAGAACACTCCCTAGCTGCTGCACTGAACATGGAAATACACATTAATGTAGATTGTAAGGCATTGCGGGTTCAGTCTTTCACGATGTCAAGTCAGGAGTACCTGCAAGAAAATTTTCAAGGACCATCCTTCTCAACAATATTAACTGCAACAGTGACATTTTTAAATCAATCAAGGTAAAATTTAATTTTTTTCATAGTAAGGAGATTACTACCATCACTAGGGTTTGCTATTTACATTTGCTTTGGAAAGTGTGACAATACACTTTAAATATGCAATAATGGAAACCATACAACAACAGCAAAGTATGATAACTAATGAAAGCCTTTGGTGCTGAGCTGCCCATATTGAACTGAGAGCAATGAAAATCAGACCGCTGAAACCAAAGTTCTTAGCATCTCAGCAGAAATAAATCCTCTTCAACCTGCTGTGAGCAGATGGCCCCCGTACTACCCCTAACCATTAAAATCACTTTCTGTAACACTACCATTATTCAGACAAATGTATGAATGTGCTATGGGTTTTTGGTGTTTGGACTGCAAAGGAAGCTGGTTAACACAGCCGGTGGTTTCACCATGTCTCAGTAATACCTATCTACTGGCCAGATTTTTTGTAGAATGTCCAGATTTTTTTGCAAAATGTCCAGAGTTTTGTGACATATTTTTGGTCTGTTCCTCATAAAAATTTGTGATTTTCTGGCAAATTACTGAGAAGTGAAATCAGTGACTAATGATATACACTCAAGTTTTGGACTTCATATCCTTCAGAAAATGCATACTAACACAAATCCTGTTATTGTAGAAACTTTATAAGTATTTAAGAAAAATATTTAAAATATGTCCCTATTTTTGGGCTTTTGCCCCTACCCCCCTTTTTTTAGTGCTTGTCCAGATTTCTTGAGCTAAGAGGTTGAGAGGTATGGTCTCAGCCTATTACACAACCTAAATAATGTGCTTTTGCCATGCATTACTAGATTCTTTTCAAACGTTCATTTCAATGATAACAGAATTTTAGTGTTCCTTGAATACACAGGGTTTAAATAAAAATGGCCAGAACCTTAACAGTACTTACAAATTCCAGTCTTTTCCTTTTCAATACACTCTTTACCACTTAGACAGAGAAAATGTAATTAATTTCGGTTGTGTCAAGACATCAGCTCCAAATCCTTTTTCAGGTTTTCAGAGACACCATGCTAACTCCCTTTTTCCTTTACACATAGCTCCATAAACCCCCCTCTTCAGTGCCGTCCCTACATCCAAAGATCCCAAATCTGATCCCCCCCAAGAGGTAGTGGCCATAATATACCCCAAGAGACGCTTTCTCCATTTAAGCTGTCACTGAGAACCTCCCTTTGGTTTGCCTACCGTCTCAGCATTCCCAAGAACTCTGCAGTTCCTTTCCATGACATAACCTCTGGTAACAACATCCTGAACTGTGTATGGTGTATAGATAGCAAATGCACCACCATCCAAAGGGGGTGTTTCACAGGTATAGCAGTTATCTCTCTCTGTTTATGTATGTTTGAGACAGTATATGTGTAACACGCACACACACACACATGTATAGGTACAGTGTGTGTGTGCGTGTGTGTGTGTGTGTGTGTAAGTATGCATTTACATATATTACTTTGTGGTGTGTGGCCACTGAAGACAACTTTGTGACTTGTAATCAAAATCATGTTGACTGATAAATAAATTAAATTCAGGGGAGAATTGCAATTGTTCTTAAACATGTCTCTGCAGCACAACATAAATGTGGCATAATGTTATACTTAGATACAATGCTCATTCCTAAGCTACATACTGGCAGAGTAGCCAGCAATAATGAAACAGTACTTAGAGACCAGTAAACAGCAGAGTTCCTCTCATTCCCAATTCTATCAAGAAGGAACAATAAAACAGCTGTACCTTCTACCCAGGCAGTAGTAAATCCAGACTCACCACTGGCAGAGTGTCCAAGCCAACTTCTCCACCACTCTCTCTGTGAGAACAGTGCTTCATGCCCCTGCTCCAAGCAGCTGGCAAACACACTCTTTGAATTTTGATTTTCACAAACACACACACACACACACACACACACACACACACACACACACACACACACACACACACACCTAGGAAAGGCTGGCACAGACTTACTAGCTATGTCCCCTTCTGCCCACCACCAGACATTCCAAAACCAGCTACTCTAAGGCTCTTGCAAGGGTACCCAAATATACGGAGTGAAATTAATATTAATACAAATGGTAATGTTGACCAAACAGCAAGGCTTTCAGAGGTGGCCGCAGTGTCACCGCATAAACAGAAACAGCCAGCCTTAGACATAGGCCAACTAGGCAGCTGCCCACAGTGCCGCTGTAGCATGGGCACTTTTTCAGTGTTTATTTGGTGTATGTAGACCAGGATGGAGGCACTGGGTGATGTGGTGGGGGGCGCCATGGAGCCCTTTTGCCTAGGGCGCCAGTTGACCTAAGGCCGCTCCTAAATAGAAGTACTCTGAAAGGCTAAAATATTCTCTAAAAGACCAGCCATAATGAAAAGTTTAAATATATGTAATAATAAATAAGAAAAGAACATGAAAATACTAAATATCTATTTACAATAAACACCAGAGTTTCAGTCATAGAAATTATTAAAATAACACATACAAATAGATTCACACAAATACAGAAAAACAGTACTTAACTTATCTCATTATATTTTCCTGACTGATCTAAAGAATTACTATTCCCTGATCACTTACTACAGCAAGACAAGATGAAATATGTGAGGAGGTCTTTCTCTGTCAGATTCCAAAAACAGACTGCGCTCCGACGTCAGTCTCACCTAGTATTAAAATATCATTTTAGTGATGGATTACAGAATGACATCACATACATCAGGTCATCTGACTTCTGGTTCCCATGCTGCCCCCTTGGTTAGAAGGTGCAAGAATTTAGAGCATGTGTTACAATGCACATCTTGTGCTTTGCTAAAGTTTATTGCAGCATCTGGAAGCTAGTTTATTGCAGCATCTGGAAGCTGTTAAACAATTTTAACACTTCTGCTCTTCCTACAGAGGCTAACAAACTATGCTTCTTACTAACATTGCATCTCTGGCTTCAGTCAAAACTGTGAGATAACATCTTTATGGCCTAGGCCCAGTAATTTAATTTCAGAATATTTTTCAAAGTCAGGTGGATTGAGCTTAACCTCTTCTCTTCCAGTATCCTCTGTTAAAACACATACATTTAATCACTTACAACACAGTCAGGGCCCACTGTTGGTAAACTTTTTTAAACCAAGCAACTTTACATTTTCAACACAGCACCTATACAAATCAGTTTAATATATAAATAACATATAATTACAAAATTCCAGCTAGCTGTGCTGGCATATGTTACACATCCACTGCCCTACTTCTCTTGGCATAGCTGGCAATACCTCACATTGTCACACCACTAATCAGGGAATGTCAAAAGACATAGGCATGAGCTTCAAGCTGCTATGTTCAGCTATCTTCAAAATAGTCTTTCCTGGAGTCACAAAATCATTTTTTGATGTAGTACATGCTAAGGAGGAAATACAAAAATTTGTCCAACAAAACAGTGAGCTGTGAAACAGAAGGAGATTTGTCTTCTTGTTCTTCAGTTAATAAAAGCTACAGAGAGACTGTGACAGTGAAACCTCTCCAATGTTTCAAAAGGAAAAATGCTTGAAAGAAATAAAAAAGTAAAAGAGTTGACTAGAAGAATCAAGAATGCATTGGAAATGAAGCAGAGACAGGATTTGGGAGATGGAAATGAACAGGAATAAAACCAGCAACTTGGAAATTGACAATTGTTGGATTGCAAAGCAATAATTATATTTGTGAAACATGACAGAACAAGAAAATCTGGAAATATTGGACTTTTTTGAACTTTGTTAAACTTGTAAGGGACTGTAAAGCATATGCCCTACTTCATGTCATTAATCTTCAGAAAAATACTTAGGAGTGGGGAAAAGGAGGGAGAAGGTTAACTGTATGTAAACACATTTTTTTCTTAATAGTAATATTTTTGTAGTGCATGATTTTCTTTGCATGCTATAAAGTTTTTTTCAGTTATTTTTAAGTGTAATGGGGATACTAATGTAAATGGGTGTTCCTGTTTTTTTTTTTCCTCCCTTCTCTTTTTCTCCTTGTTCAGTTTTAAGAAATGTATGCACTGCAATATAAAAAAAAAAGAAGAAAAGCCTGGGCAAAAGAACACGACAAAAGAAAAATGTATGTACTTCTATTCATTCTTGCATAGTGGAATGACTGGATTAAGGCCCTTAGTGTGGTCTATTAACAAGTTTAAAGAAAAAGCAAGTAAATGAAAAAGCACGCTGAATATTATAAAGCTTTTTTCTAGCAAATAAGTGTATGCTTAGTAGCAACCCTGTCTCTGGTCCTCATGTTTTCATGGAGACAATATGATAAAGAGAAATGATAAGGAGATACTGTTTTCTGGAATCATTCAAATGTTTTCCCAGCTGGGAGAGTTATAAAGATAAAACAAAACCAGACAGCACTTAGTAGAAGCACAGGCTGTACCATGTGCCTTAGCATGGATAACTTTTCTTTTAGGTTAACTCAAGTTTGTGAGTGCGGCTGCCAGTTTGGGATACTTATTCCTATTAGGAAGGTAAAATTCAATATTTGAAGATGTATATAGTTGTGTGTGTTAGTATTAAGTTAATAGGTTTTAGGGAGGTAGTGTGTGTGTGACGTGCATTTTTGTTTGAGGGCTTTCAATAAAACAAAACATTCTGTAAGATGTGACATAGGCTCAAATGGCTATAACAAGAAATAACTGTATAAAATATCAACATGCCAAAAAAGTTATGCAAGTAACACAAAATCTGAAAGTAGATATTTAACAAAAAAGCTGTTACACATAAAAGGTGGGAATAATAACTTTTTAACAAAATGATGCTTTCCGCAATGTCTTTAAATGCCAATGGTCTCACACAAAAAGACAAAAAGGAAAGAGTAATGAACTACATTAAAATGTAGAGTGCAAATAGCCATGCTGCAGGAGGCACACTTGGAAAGAAATGAACATGAGAATTTGATAAAGAAAGGTTTTCAGGATTGTTATTCAGCAGAATGCCTGGGGTAAAGGAAAAGAGGAGGAATAAAATGAACTGCAAGGGGAACTCCAACAGTGATAGAAGAGGATAAAAAAATATAATAATGGTAAATTTCTAGTACTAAGGGGCTACTGGCAAGGGAGGAGGATTACACTTGCATGTATTTGTATTCCACCTAAAACTGCTGAAAGGTGGTTGTTACTCCCAGATTTTTCTTAAGCTCCATTTTAGCAAGGACTATTACTTACAGATGGGGACTGGAACCTGCTTTGAAGCAAGTGAAGATGTGTATGGGGGCCCAGAAGAGAAAATATAACAAAGAAGGGTAGATTTTGAGGAACTTTATGAAAATATTTTTCATGGAAAATATGAATTCAGAAGTAGGGGTTTGGAGTGAATTCACATATTATTTCCAAGATACAAAAACTGGGCTAGGCTAGACAGAATTTACATTTCAAAGGAACATGCATTTAATTGAAAGTCTTGATATGCACCCAATAACTACTTCAGATCATGCACCAATAATAACTATAATAAAAACACAGGATAATGAAATTAAAATGAGAAAATGGCGCTTTCCCACCTACCTGCTGAAAAGAGAGGAATTTATGGATAGTGGAAATGGTTTGGATGGTAGGAGGGAAAAATGATAAAGATCTGGAAAGTTTTGTTTAGCAGTATTTTAAGAGGAGGAGAAGTACCAACATCCTGGAAAAAAGTGGTGGTAGCTGTAATACAAGAGGGTAAAGACCCATGAGATTCAGCTTCACACAGGTCCATTTCAATACTAAACCATGACTATTAATTGTTTATGTCTACAATAGTTAAAATAATGACAAAAGTGATACCAAAATTGATAGATATGGATAAATGTGGTTTTGTGGTGAGGAGGCAAACATTTGACAACATTAACAGAACACTGATTATTCAGAGGGAAGCAGAATGTAAGAAAATACCACTGTTGATGGGTCTTGATGCAGAGAAAGCATTTGACAGAGTAAGCTGGAACTTTGTGAGCAGAGGGCAATAGAAGCATTTACATTCCCTGATAAAATGATAAGGTTGATTAGGAGGATGTATGAGGCATCAGAGGCAAAAAATAAATTGAGTGGGTTCCCCTCTGATAATTTCTCTGAGCAGAGGAAACAGGCAGGGTTGTCTTCTTTCCCCTTTGTTATTTCCACTACATTTAAAACCACTGGCAAAGAAAATAAGGGACTCAGAAAGCCAAGGACAAAGTTCATATGGTAGTCAAGAAAAGCTGGCTCTATTTGCAGATGATATTGTTTTATACCTGATAAAACCAGAAAAGAACATTTCCATGTTGTGGAACATTTTGAGGCAGTTTTAAATCTTTATGGGATACAAACTTAATGAAGCTAAAACAAAAGACAATACCTGCAAAATACGTACCCAGCAACAACTTGGTTCAGCAATATCTATATTTGTGGGGACATAATAAAATGAAGTATTTAGAACTATGAATTAAAAAGGATTTTGTTATGGAAGCTAAGGATATGTGGGAAGAGACTACACAAAATATAACACAAAACCTGAGAAATTGGAAGCTCTGTTATATTGATATGGATAGCAAGACACAAGCAGTTAAAATATTTTTAGTCCCTTTAGTTTTATTGACAGGCCAGGCATATTTTTATCAACCAGGGGAGAAGTTGTGCATACCAATTAATAAAGAGCTGAAGGATTTTATCTGGGAGGTGAAAACAGCAAGAGTCAAATGGGATAAGCTGATTCTTTCAACAGAACAAAGCGGATTGGGATTACCTGATTTGAGGGGTATTTCAGAGCTACACAATTAAGGCTCCTATGCGTAGCACAAGTAAAGTGGAAAGGGATGATGATGAAACAGGAAGAAGCTCAAGAAACAAGGAGAGACTGGGATTTCATTGGAGAACAATAATTATACAGAATATTAATTTCATAAAGTAGCAGAAAGTAGTCTAAGAACTAAGCCAACACAGAAATGGAGAAAGGAAATTCTGCCGATAGAGATGACTGCAATTAGGGATACAGACAAGAGGCAAGAGGGGGCTGGGTTTTATTGGAGAAAACTGGTAAAGAAACCAAGGTATTGGGAGCAAATAACTAGAGAGGGAAAGGTAACAGAATGGGAAGACACCACAAATTTATTTGGATTGCAGGTTAGAGGCTGCCTTCCTTATCAAGGATTGATATCAGAGTATGGACAAAAAGAAAGAGCTTGGGGGGGTCTACACGAAAGACCAGCACTGGTACAATTTTTGGTAGAATCTAGAAGAGATGCTGCTGTTAAAACAGGAATAATTAGTACAGCATATAAAATACTGCATGATAACTATAAGAATCAATCAGAGGATGTCAGAAAGGATTGGGAAGAGAGGTTGGATAAGCAATTCATAAATAAACAAAAGGGGGATACATGCATGTCTCCCAAATATGCAACAAAATCAAGATGATTTAGGATTTTTGCTTGGAAATTCTTCCTCAGGTAGACAGCAAATGTTGGAGGTATGATGGGAAAAAAGAGGTAATTGGGAACATATTTTCTTGAAGTGTAATGAGTTGGCAGACCTTAAACATTCCCTGTAAATTACTCTATTAGAGATACTGTAGGGTGAGCAAATTGGTGTACCTAGGGAAATTATTTTTCTTAGCTATGATACAGAATCATAATTGCCTAGACATAGTCAGGTCTTGCTGAGTATAATTATGGTGGCTGCCAAAAAAGCAACTACAAGAAAATAGAAATCAAAGTCTAAATTAACTGCACTAGAAGTAGTGAATATAGTAACAGAGATAAACCAACTGGAATTGGGATCTTTAGAAAAGGGTAGGAGCAAATTACATAGGAAAAATGGGAACTGTGGGAACAATACATACAGGGAAGAACAAGGTTTAAAATAAGGCAGGATCTGAATGAGCTATGTAATGTTTAACTGACAGTGATTGGGTAGATTAGTTGCAAACATTATACATTAGTTATAAAATTATGTAAGTATAGTTTGTGATGTATAATGTTTGCAACTAAAATTGTCAATATGTTTGTTTTCATTTACATAAATGTATATTGCCTGTGTCATAAGTGGTAATAAGGATGTTTCTTGTTTAAACAAAAATGGTCAGGCCCCTTCCCTAAAAAGTGATATCTTCTTGATTGCATTCCTTCTTCCTTTTGCCCTATGTAACTCCAACTAAAGTCCTCCACTATCCCACTCAAGCCCAACGGTCATAAATATAAAGTGCATCAGAGCACGGGGCTTCAAAATGCCCCTATGTGCAGCTGTATCTCATTATCTAGAACACCCTGCTTGTATCTAAATTAATCTCCTTAAAGGGACCATCCGCCAATATGTCATCCATCCCTTCTAGGCTACAATATTTAAAAGAACCATCCCCCACCATGCTACAGTATACATAACGCAGGTGTGTAGCGGATTTTCCCCTTCTAATGTGCACACATTGTCATTTTCTTTTTTCATACAAATAATGGTATATTAAAGCTACTGTTGCCATTATTTAACATGCCTTGAGTGATGTGCTTACCCCTTTAAAACAGAACACATTTTCACATGCAAATCAGCCATCAGATGCAATATCACATTGTCTAAGATAATTCAGATGTCACAGAGGTCAGATGGAGAGAACAAAAAGAAAGGCTGCAAAGAAGTCTGGAAGAGTTCTTGAGCAGAATGGAGACCAGACTATCAACACTGGAAGGGACCAGTTAAAAAGAATGGATAGCTAGAGAGTCCTGCTGACTGATGTGTTTCATTTCCATTTTTATTCATCACCAAAGGTAATGTAACGTTTTTAAATAGAAACCGCTGAAGCTTTATTTTTGCTACAGAAAATCCTAAGCTGAATGGGGTGTAAAATACAAAAACCTTTATACCGTTTGTGAGCTACAAAGACTTGCTACATTACAAAGAAGGTAAAAACCCTTATTGTATGCTGCGCAAGGTCAACTTGAACTTTTATTTCCATGTTAATAAAGCTGAATTTGAAAAAACACAAAACTATCAGCCACATTTTATTACACTTTAGACGTACAGGCTCCACCTACTTGCTCAAAGTGCACTTTATTTAAATGTATGACACTCATATCAAAGTGTTTGAATGCCATGCATATTGAAGTAATGCAGTATATATATATATATATATATATATATATATATATATATATATATATATATATATACACACACACACATATATATATATATATATATATATATATATATACACACACACATTATATGCACATTTTATATATATATATATATATATATATATATATATATATATATATATATATATATATATATATACATATATATATGGGTCTACTTCATTTGCCCTAACTTCCAAATGCCCAACACCCATTTGCCCGAAACCAAATGACCAAAATTTAATTTGACCGACACTTCATTTGACCGACAAGTATTACTGGCAAGAAAATGGGATATGCCCCCTTCCCCACTGTAGTGTGACCCTGGAGTTAGAATATATAGTTGGGGGGTGTGGAGGGTGAAGCCCTCCACTTAATTTCATATTATATTGTTTAGTTTTGCTTTAATATTGCTTAGTATTGCCCCCCACACCCCCCAACTGTATATTCTAACTCCAGGGTCGCACTACAGTGGGGAAGGGGGCATATCCCATTTTCTTGCCAATAATACTTGTCGGTCAAATGAAGTGTCGGTAAAATGAAGTGTTGGTCAAATGGTCAAATGACATTTCGGTCAAATGGGTGTCGGGCAATTGGAAGTTAGGGCAAATGAAGCAGACCCATGTGTATATATATGTATATATATATATATATATATATATATATATATATATATATATATATATGTGTGTGTGTGTGTGTGTGTATGTATATGTATATTTATATGTACATTATCGATATATATATATATATTTTTTTTTTTTTTTCCAGAGATTGCTTAATGATGTTGGAGAAAGGGTAAGTTTCTCTTTTCTCTGGTACTGTGCAATCTGGGAGTTGGCATATCTACATTAGAAGGGATATGCACATAGCTTATATATAACTAATTTAAGTAGGTTTCATACTGTTCATGTATTTGATTTGTTCTGCTATATCATTTTTGTCTTTTGTGTTTTTTCTTCTATGTATAATTTTATTAAATTTTTTGAAAATGTAAATATTTTTGGAAAATGTTAAATATTTTTGGAAAATGTTAAATTATTTTTGTTGATGTGGAACTTTTCTCCCCGGGTCTCTGCTGAAAGCGGGCTACTTGCCCATTCAGACACTACCTGGTCAACAAATGTAAATAAATAAATAAATAAAATAAATAAATAGATGTGGGTGGAATGCAGGGGGCTGGCCCGCTACCCAAAAAAAAAAAAAAAAAAACAGTTGAAATAGATTTTTTATTTTCAAGAACACTTTAATTTGATATTACATTCTTCTATGTCTTTTGCTTTGTTAGATAGGTTTGAAATGAAGTGTTTTTCAACTAAGTCACATAAACCCACATATTTATTATATAAAAGTAGGAAACAACGCATGGGATTTTGGCAATCAGAGCAGTAATAATAATAATGGTAATAACAATAATGCACATGGTGCACCAGCCAGCAATAAAGGAAACTCAATACTCATGGTCATGCAGCTGCATTAAAAAAAAAAAGTCAAGTCCCACACATCTTTCAAACACTCCGCTCTTACCTACCAACTTATCTGCATGTCTACACTTTTTTTAAGTTGCTGCAGTGATGACTGCACTTTGCTGCGATCTCAAACAGGTCTACTTCTGGTGGGTAAAAAAACCCTGATTGAATATATGTAATCTTGTTGTGCAGGCCAGTGCATTTAAAAGCATTTCACTACCTCAGCACGAGTCCTCTTTTTGACATACATTACATTGTAAATGCTTGAAATGACTTTGCCTTCTCTGTGTTTGCAGTGGGAGGCATAAAGCCTAATTTTCTACAAATTTTGTAAGAATATAAGTTATTACAAAACCCACTAGGTGTGTGTGTGTGTGTGTGTCTTTGAGAGAAGGTCGGGCATAAAATGAGTATACTGCCCCAGGCACTACATTCCCTTGCTACAGCAGTGATGGTAATCAAGCTTCCTGAAGTCCACATGATGACAAGCTTGACAAGTGACCTGTGAAGTGGCAATGAAAATTCAGTTCAGACAAATCCAAGGGGATGCAGAAAAGGATGCAATAATCTCAGAACAAAAGGAAGAGAACTCAAGCAGACAGACCAAAAAAACTTTCAGGAAGTGGTTATAAGAGCATCACTGGACCACCAAGTGAAGACTGAAAACAGTCTAGCCAAACTTAAGAGGATTATCAAATGCATTCTCAGCAACACAGTCTTCAAATTTGTTGTTTCTTTATTGTGGTCCCACTCTGACATTAAGCCTCCCCCCAGTTGCTAGTCTGGTGCGCTAGGCTGTAAGCCCTATGGCCCACTCATTCCCGTAGGGATGAAGGTCAAGTTAATCAGGAGTGGTGCTGTCACCTGCACAGGGAGAAGGGTTTTTCCTTCACGCCCTAATACCCCCCAGATGTTCAGGTTATCTATATACACACACATATACAATGCATGTGCGAGTGCAATGGGATACCATAGGTGGGGCTGCACCACCTCCACTGGGGAACATCTCCCTACTGGCCCTTAAATGTCTGCCAGGCTTTGCCATTATTCTGTGTTTTCTAGTATTATCACCTACAAAATGGCAAGGACACATCTTCCCAATATGTCCCTCACACCACCTCACCCCCTTGAAGAGAGGTGAGCAAGCAATAGTGTAATTCGCCTCCTCCCCCATGACAGCTCCAGCAGATACCCAAGCTGCTCAATGAACTCAAGTCATCTGGGTAGTTTTTACCCTCTATGCTAACAGAGACAGTATGGGGTCAGACTTTAGATACAACCAGATCACGCTTCCTCTCTATATAAGGCAATGAGCAAGACAGAGTACTACTTGATTCACTGCTCATCAGAACATCATCAGTCCTAAGAAAATAGTAAAACAAATCAATACTCTTCAAGACCTTCAGCAGATTGTCCTTGATGTCTGACAGCTTTAGCATCACTTCAACCACTAGTAGCACAGTCAGGACAAAGTTTCCCTTCAAATATCACAGTGTTTGCCTGACTTCCTATTCTATTGTTTAATGGTCATTCTGGAGATTACAGAGAAAAATTAAATCCAGATAAAATCAAATCAAAAATATGAAATATTCCATCACTCCAGAAACAAAGTACAGTTGTGTATGCTTACCATAAATGTAGATGTTCGAGTATCTTCACTGTTGCAGTCATCACATTTGGGTTATCCCTGCCAGGGTACCCCTCGGCCGGCCTGAGTACCAGAGACTTACTATTTCTGTGTCGGTTGCTGTCGCTTGAAGACTGACGTCAGGTCGTCAGTGGTATAAAGGAAGGCAGCCAATGCGATTACATCAATTTTTCTTGCCCTAACCAGTCAGGAGCCCCCAAAATAGGAGGCCAGGCTCTGGTGGCAGAACCCCACCAGTGGAAAATAAATACCAATATGTCCCTTGTAAGGAAAGGACAATAACAAGGAAGAAAGATAAGGGGAAGGAGGGAGGGAAACCAGGACTGCAACAATGAAGACACTCGAACATCTACATTTATGGCAAGTGTATACAACTGTGCTATGTTCTTTGTATTTCACTGTTGCAGTCACCGCATTTGGGTAGATTCCCAAAGCTGAGTAAATTGGTGGAGGCAGTCAAGGAAGCTAGGGGCTGGCTAGCATGCCCTGGAGGACTGCAGAGGCAAAACCTGCTCTGGATTTGGAAAAGAGAGGCAGGTGGTAATGCCTGGTAAAGATATGAACAGATATCCAGGTGGCAGCTTCAAGGATGTCCCTTGGTGGAGACTCCTCTGAGGAAAGCAGCAGAGGTGGAGGCTGCTCTGGTGGGGTGTGTCCTGACCCATGCTGTTTGCAGCAGAAATGGATGTAGTGTGCTATCCATTTGGAAATGGTTTGCTTGGGGATGGCTTTGCCCTCTGCTTCTGAAGCAAAGCTAACCAGCAGTTGATCAGATTTTCTGAAGGGTTTAGTCCTGTCCAGATAGTATCTGAGCTGCCTGTGCACATCTAGAGAGTGCAGAATCTTTTTCCCCTTGTTTTGAGGGTTAGGAAAGAAGGTGGGCAAATGAATGGATTGGTTGAGAGCCACAGTGGACACCACCTTGGGCATGAAGGATGGATTACTTCTGAGGGATACCCTGTCTGATGAAGGGTTCCACTGCCATGAGTGCTTGCAGCTCAGAGACTCTTCTGGCTGAAGTGATGGCCAGGAGGAAGGCTGTCTTCCAGGAGAGAAATTTTAGCTCTGCAGAAGAAGTTGATTTGAAAGGAGGCAGGGTGAGCTTTTCCAACACAAAGTTAAGGTCCCAAGCTGACATTGGTGCCCTTCTGGGGGGCCTCAAGTTGTTAAGCCCCCCGAGGAACTGTTTGATCAGAGGATGTGAAAAAGGAGGCTGTTCAGTGGGAAAATGAGCTGAAATAGCAGAGGCATGAATTTTTATAGAGGAGAGAGCGAGACCACTGTGTAGTAGGTCAGCTAAGTAATCCAGGATGAGAGGGATGGAGGGCTGTGCCATACTGGCCCCCTTAGCCTGGATCCAGGTGCAGAACCTTTTCCATTTATCTGCATAAGACTTTCTGGTGCTAGGGTGTCTGGCCTCTCGGATAATACCCAGAACTTGTTTACTAAGGATGGCAGATTGGTCAGGGGTCAGGGTATAAACCAAGCTGCCAAACTGAGTGCCTGCAATTGGGGGTGCATGAATTCCCCTTCCCTCTGGGTTAGGAGGTTGGGAATCTGAGGAAGATTCCATGAGGGCAGTGGGGACAGGCTGCGCAGCAAGGGGTACCAGTGCTGTCTGGGCCAGTCTGGAGCTATGAGAATGGTCCTTGGTTTTTCCTCCCTTATTTTAATCAGTACCTTGGGAATGAGAGGTAGGGGAGGAAAGGCATAGACCGAGAGGTTTATCAAGGGGAAGGACAGGGCATCTACTTTCCATGCCATGCAGTGATGCTCCCTGATGCAGAATTTGCTGAGCTGATGGTTGGTGTGGGAGGCAAACAGGTCGACCTCCAGGGTTCCCCATTTCTGAGTTATTAGTAAGAAGGTGTTTCTGTTGAGCTGACACTCATGGGGGTCCAAAAGTTTTCTGCTTAATTGGTCTGCCAGGGAGTTGAGAGAGCCTGGCAGGTATTGTGCTAGCAGGTGTAGTTGCATGGAACAGGCTGTAAACCAAAGGGTCATGGGCAGCCTGCACAGCGGGTAGGAGTGAGTCCCTCCCTGCTTGTTGATGTACCACATCACTATAGCGTTGTCTGTTTTGATCAGAACCCCTGGAGAGAGAAGGGGTTTGAAGGCTATCAAGGCCTGCTGCACAGCTATCATCTCTTTTTGAATGATGTGCAGGGGGAGTTGCTGGGGGTTCCATTGGCCCTGTAAGCACCTGCCATCCAGGTGTGCACCCAAAGCATAGTCTGATGCTTCTGTGGCGAGGGTCTGGGTGGCAGGGTGTGGGGAGAAGGGCAGTCCCTTATTGTGGGAACAGGCTGTTGCCCACCAAAGAAAATGTTTCCTCAGGCAAGGAATAATAGGTAAAAGAGTTTCCAGATTTTGAGAGTGTTGACACCAAAGGCTCTTTAGGTACCACTGAAGTTTCCTCATATGCAGTCTAGCACATGAACCCCAGGGCTTGCTGGATTTCCCTTGCAGAAAGCTGGGGCCTGGTGGCCAGTTGAGAGAAATAAGCTAAGAAACTTTGTTTCTCTGGTGTTAGGCATGCCATCTGGGATGCTGTGTCCAGACTTGCTCCCAGGAAGATTATCCTTTACAAAGGCCAGGTCTTTGAGCAGCTTTTCCTAGCTGTCTGCCTGAATAAGGCAGTCATCTTAGTAGGGGTAAATTTGGATATTTCTTTGTCTGCAAAAAGCAATGGCCAGAGCCAGACATTTTGCGAAAACTCTGAGAGCAGTAGATAAGCCAAAGGGATGCGCAGAGAACTGATGAGATCCTGCCCTGAAGCGAAGATATTTTCTGCAGGACTCCCTGATGGGAATGTGGAGGTAGGCCTCTTTTAGGTCCAGGGTGGTTAGCCAAGCGTTCTTGAACAGCATGGGTAGCAACTGCTGGAAGGTGAGCATTTTGAATTTTGGGATCACCAGGAAGGTGTTTAGAATAGATAGATCGAGGATGGGGTGCCAGGTGCCCTCTTTTCTGGGTACCAGAAAAAGTCTGGAGTAGAAGCCTTGGCCTACCTGCTCTGCAGGAACATGTTCTACTGCTCCCAAGGAGAGAAGAGTAGGGATTTGCTTTTGAGCCTCTGCCCACTATTTGGTGGTAGATCTGGGAACCCTTTTGGGGTTGGAAGGGTGTGAAAGGAGAATTTGTACCCCTGAGACACAATGTCCAGAACCCACTGGTCCTTGGTAATGGTGGCCCAGGTGCTTGAGTGAAAGGAGAGTTTTCCTCCTAGGGGTAAGTGATGGTGGGCAGAGGCGAGGTTGGGAGGGGGTGAGTCACTGTGAGTTCTTACCATAAGGGGGTGGCTTAGAACTCCCTGGTTTTGAAGTTGAGGCAGTCCACTGCTTAGATCTCTGCAACCCCTGGGACTGATGTCTTGGAGGTCTGTTTCCACGGGGCCTAGGCTGGCCCTGTTTACTAGGAGCAGAAAAGGACCAGTGCTTGGAAGGAAAATGCTTGCTGATCCTAGGGGGCTGTACCTGTAAGAAATCTTTAGCTGTCTGCAAAGATTTTGCTTTTTCTTCCATCTTTTTAAAACCTCTTCTGCTTTAGTACCAAATAAGTTATCTTTGTGCAAGGGTGCATCCAACAATTTTGATCTGACATGGTCTGGCAGGGGTTGTTCCTTAAGCCATGCAGGTCTTCTAATGACAGATCCAGTGACTGATACCCTCCAAGAAGCTTCTAGGGCGTCAAAACCACAGTGCAAAGTGTGTTTAGTTACTTGACCAGCAGAGCGCATTAACTCCTGTAAATCTTTAGATTCTGCCCATGCAGGAAAGGAGGACATTTTTTGTTTAAGGAGTTCCAAACTATGTTGCTGACATTTAAGCATACGGAACTGACAATGTAGTGCCCTGATAGCAAGAGTAGCTGAGGTGTATACTTTTTTACCCCACCTGTCCAGTGCTCTGGAATCCCTGTCTGAGGGGGTGGGATTCTTAGCTGAAGTAGCTTTAACCCCTTTTGGGACCTGAGTAATGAGCTCAGGGTCCGTTGTTGGGTTTTCAAAAAGATATTTGTGAGCGTCAGGGACTCTGTAATACCTGTCTGTTTTTTTGGGAGCAGGAGGGAGGGCATCTGGAGTCAAGCTGAATTCAAGGAAGACATCACCCACCACATCTAGGACTGGGGGGATGGCTAAGGACCTGTGCTGTGGAAGGTCCAGGAACTCTCCAAGTCTCTTTTTAGACTGTGGGTAGTCTTGACTCTCCCATTTGAAATGCTCTCTTAAAGTATGCAGGATTTCCCGAAAGGAAAAATCCTCTGGGGGACAGGCTGAAGGAATAGATTCCTCTGCATCAGAATCCTCATATGTAGAGAGGGGCTGCATGTCTTCATAGTCAGATGCATCGGATTCATCTGACTCTTGTTCAAACAAAACTACTGGAGACAGATCTCTTTTTTCTTTTTGAGGGAGTGGCTTGGCTTCCCCTAATCAGCATGATAAGGTCCTCTGCCATTTTAAGCATTTGTGACTGAGGCAAGGGAGCAGGCGCCAGAGAATGGCTGGTAGTCGGTTTCTTGGGGGGGTGGTTCGACCTCTGGGCCTAAGGAACTTGGTTGTTTTAGAAATAACGGTAGCCGTGAAAGAATGTGTTGGTTTATGTCTGAATTCTGTGTTGCAAAGAACTTCCTTGGTAGCCGGTGCCTGCACAGCAGCTCCATACCCAACCAAGGTAGAGACGACCACAGGATCCTTAGATGAAGAAGAGCTCTGTGGCATACCGGACTCCAAAAGGGTCTCGGTAGCAGCCTACAAATTAACTGAAGCGGGCATCATGGGTTGCGAAAGCACCTCACTGAATTCCGGAGGACTGACAACCAGTTTTGCAGTAGCGTCGTCAGAAGGTTTGGTCATGACCGGTCTGTCTTTATCTTTACTTTTTTTGGAAGCTCTGCTGTCGGACGGCTTATGGAAGCCACATCAGAATTCGAGAACTGTAATCGGAAATATCTGGCTACAATAAGGGCCCGATGATGAATAGTTCTGGCGTTAAACAAAGCACAGAACTGACAATGAGGGACGTCATGGTCTGGGCCTAGACAAGTGAAACAGTAACAGTGGAAGTCCTGGTGTGGTATTTGCTTTCCACAGGCGAGACAATTATTAACTTTTTCTGATATCGGTTAGTGCAAGAAAAAAGGATCCCGAATGGGGTACTTGGCTTTCAAAGACTTCAACTTCAGTTCGGAAACGAAACTTTAGGTAGTGGCCGTGAACACCAGCACTGACTGGTCAGGTCCTTTTTAATGCCTTAACAGAGATGATTTTAGAAAAGGCTAGAAGTAAGTCAGGAAACTACAAAAAAGATATGGCGAATGTGGAGAACTAATCAGAAATCCATCCATCCATAACCCCCTTTTTCACACTTTTTGCATATAGGACTGGGTTGTCATATTAACAGTGAGCATCATCTAGAGCCAATGTTCACACCAGCAGGTGGCTACCTCTACTACTGTTCTTCCATACCACACACACGCATGAACATGCACTCACCACTACAGCCAATTTAGAATGTGGGAAAAAAACAGAGCACCCACAGTAAATCCACAAGTACACAGGGAGGACATGCAGACTCCAGACAGATGGCAGTCCAGACTAGAACTGAACTGGAGAACCTCTTGCTGTGAGGTGACAATGCCAACCTCTACACCACTGTGTCATCCTACCAACAATATGGTATATCAAATTCAAATCAAAAAGACAATAACAAATGCATGCAGAAAACAAAAAAACTAGGGAATCTATGGACAGCTACAAAGGAAATATCAGAAGTAACAAAACTGATGGTCATATCAGATGACCTAATGGTAAGCACATAATTTTAGAAAGCAGTAAAGACAGCAGTATTAACTGGTTTGGGATACACTAGAAGATGCATCAGTTGATCATGTTGCTCTGTCTCAGTATAGACAGATCCCCCTCCCCCAGCTTGGAGTTGTGCATGCAATCCTGGGGAGTACCACAGCATGAAGGCAGTTTGTTGGCTGCAAGAAAAATGGTGCAGTGATTTAATATGTATTGTCTGGACAGGAAAAAAGGAGAGAACACATGGTAACATTTTTAAGTTCCTTGAAGAAAAATCACTATTCCAAGAGGTATAACGTCTTTCACAAAAAGAGAAGCACAAAGAACAGGAAGCTCAACATAAAAGTAGAAACTAGATGGCTGAACAGAAAATATGACAAAGTATTTTTTTAGAGATAGAATGGTGAATGCACGGGACAGATGTCCTGGGGTGAATTCAAGAATGTATAGTCCAGATACAAGTCGATTCACTTTCCAAGAAAGAAGAAGTAATTTAAAGGTAACCTGCAGCTTACAAAAGCGTAATAAAATTGTGACTAGCTACACTAACTTACATATGAATCAGTCTGCACATATAGATGCGTGCACTAGTCTATTCTTCACAGCAAACAAACACAGGGAAGTGACAGTTGTATAAGTAAGCTTACCATAAAAGTAGATGTTCGAATATCCACTGCTACATGGGTTATATCTTGCATTTGATATGCCAGCCTGCCTGCTTCCAAACCTTCAGGGCACCTTCTACATGCTCCAACTGTCAGGCAGCTCAAGCTGAGCTGACTAAAAAGACAAGTTTGGGCACAAAGCCCTACACAACTTTCCTGCCAACAGAGAGAGAGAGAAAGAGGCTGAACCCTGAAAGGATAATGCTAGGACAACAAAAAATAAATGTCCACACCCTGGCATAAACGGCAGACCAAAAAATATGGGGGATGGCTACTCCAGCAGTAATTCCTTCAAACATCCACAGTTATGCTATGTTTACTTACACAACTGCATTATGTTCATCACATAGATTACTGCAGCAGTAGCCTTAGCTATATGGGTAGATTACTCTAGCTTTCTACATATGGGAGGTGGACGGGAAAGGGTCCAGGAGACCCTAGAGAATGGTCCTAGTAAAGCCTGATGTAGACCTAGAGAAGGAATCAAGCTTGCAATGCCTTGTAAAAGTATGTATAGAGGACCAAGTTGCTAATTCTACAATACTTGTACAATTCAACTCTTTCCAAAAAGCTACAGATGAAGTCAAGGCCCTACTGGGCCTTGATCCTGCCAAGACTAGTTTTGTCATGGTGAGTACAACAAAATGTAACATTCTTAGGAAACCATTTGGATATCTTTTTTGACACAGGTTGTCATTTCTTCTTACCTTCACAAGAAATGAACAAATGATCCGAAGATCAGAAAAATTTAGTTATGATGGGATAGCTCTGAAGGCCTAGGTGCCCAAACCTGTCTTTTTAGTCACCTCAGGTCAAGATTGCTGATGGTTTGGGCTCATGAAAGGTTCTCTTAAGCTTTGGAAGCTAGCTGGTTGTTATATACTATGAAGGATATAACCAATACAGCTTAGGTACTGCACCAGTGATCAATATCTGTACAGATTGTAAGCGTGAGAGGGTATGCTGCATGACAGGGTATACTGATGTGATGTTTCCAGCTTAGTTTAATGAATGGTGGAGTCAAGTTAACATAGAAATAATGGCAGTACGTTAGTGCTGTTGACAGAAGCAGAGTAATTGGAATAGAATATCACCAAGCTGTTGAGGACATTTAAAGCCTTAAAAGGCTGGCATGCTGTGTCAATTTCAATAAAGTAAGCCAATTTTAGCATTTATACCAAGCAAGATACCAGCCAAGCACAACTGACAAATCCGGAAGCATTTTAAGTACTTAAAGAATCCCATTCAATTTGTTCATGGAGTGCATGTTTTTTAAACACACACACACACACACAAAATTAGGTTTAGCTGGTCATCCACAAATACGGAGAAACACTTAAACTAGGGTTCTCTCTTCTAAAGAGGCAAAATCTGGCAGTAATTCATGTCTTTGTATCACTCTTTGCTCCATCTATTTCAATAACAAACAACAAATTATCTCACACAATTATTTATTTATTAATTATTTATTTGTTGATCAATCTGACAGCAACTTTAAATACAGTACCAAATTTGTACAGAGCTGATATAGTAGAGAGCTAAATTCTCCTGACTGTGAACGGAGTTGGAACCTTTTCTCATCTTGTATTCCAAACTGATAAGTACACTTTTTGCAACTCAGTTTGCACTTTGCTGTATTTATATAGTTGCTTTATTATTTATATATTTGCTGTATTGTATTGTTTCTGTCCTTTGTTGTCGTCTGCACTTTGCTTCTCAGGATAGCTCAGAAACTAGTTTCAGGTGGGGGTTGTTGAGCCATCTAACTGTTTGTCATTGCCTGACGTGTATTTTCTGTGTCGTACTTCCATTGCTAGAATCTCCTTGTGTTCTGACTGAGTGTGCTTCTCAAACAATCTGGAAATATACAGGTGATAAGTATATTTTTGGCACTTTTTAACTGTTCAGAGTACTGCCCTGTCTTAATTTTTGCTTAACTGAATTATTTATATATCTGCTGGCATTGTTTTCTGATACTCAAGTGCCTTCATTTTGATTTTTTCCTAATTTACTGCTTTCTGCACTTTTTTTTAGGTGCTTTTTAATTTAATTGCATTTATTTAAACTGTATTTGCTTTAATATTGCTACACACTCAAGTGTGCTAGCTTGAACTGCATTTGAATTATTTTTACTGCTGTTTTAGCTGCTTTTCTGAAAAGCAAACAAAAAAAGTTCTACCCGTCTTTCCTGTAACTAGTCTAGTCCATAGGTTCATAGGTTGGCAATAGGCTATCGGCCCTGGGACCTATACAAGCCTAGCCATAACAATTCCCTGGATATTTCTTCCCACAATATTTACTTCCCTGGACCCCTGTCTAGCAGGGCGACTGATGTGATCCCCGGGGTGAATTTCCTATTTCCCATCCAATCGTCAAGGTTCCTTTTGAAGAGGACCAAGGAGGCACTCTGCTTGACATGTATGGGCAGTCTATTCCAGAGTCTGGGGAGTCTCTAGGTCAGGAACCTATCCCTCCAGCATGTTTTGTTCATTGTGATGACAAGGTTTAGATCTCTGGAGTGTGTGGCTCTGAGGGATTGGGATTTCTTTAAGTGGAGCATGTCCAACAGCTCAGGGTTTGACATGGCCTTGTATGTTAAGCAGAGATCGCCTCTGAGTAGATGATAAGCCACAGAGTATAGCTGGAGTTTTTTTAGACGGTCAGCACAGGGCATCTGCTTTAGGCTTGTGATTCTTTTAGTGAGGTATTTCTGTTGCCTTTCCAGCTGTTGCAGATGTCTTGTGAGGTACACACCAAACGGGGCGTTGTACTCTATAAGGGGTCTAATGAGGGATGAGTACAGTGGGACAATGACCTCCTTTTTTCTGGATGAAAAGCCCTTAGTGATGAGGTGTGCCACATAGGATTTCCTGACTGTTGTGGCAATGTGGTTATCGAAGGTGAGACCACTGTCCACTTGTGTCCCTAAGTCTCTCATCACACTTTTGGTGTTTAGTGTACTGCCACCTATGTGGTAATTCATGGGTGCATGTTTTTTCCCAAAGGGGATAACTATACATTTCTTGGCATTAAGCCTGAGCCCATGGCTCTGGCACTAAGCATCTGTTTCTGTAAGGCCCTTTTGTACAATATCCACATCATTTGGGGATTCAGTAATGGCTCCCAGTTTGCAGTCATCTCTGAACTTTGTTAGCCAGAGTCCCTTAGTGCTGGCCTGTACTTCAGAGAAGTAGATGCCAAACAAGAGCGGCCCAAGGACTGAACCCTGAGGTACTCCACTTGTCACCTGTCTGGAGCTGGATTTGGAGTTGGCTACTTTTACAGTGTGGGTTCTGTCAGTAAGCCGGTTGGCAACCCATTGAGTGACGTAGGGATTTATGCCCAGCTTAGTAAGTTTATCTATGACTCCAGAGTGGGGGATGGTGTTGAAGGCCTTGGCGAGGTCCAGATAGGCTGTGTGGACCGCCTTACCCTCGTCCACAGCTCTGGAGACTGATTCGAAGAAGTCAATCAGGTTCAGGAGACAAGATCGTCCCTTCACGAACCCCAACTGGGTGGGGTCCAGTGTCTGAAGGTTACCAATGTTTTTGTTTATAAGCTCCATGATAATGCGTTCCATGCTCTTGCAGATCAGGCTCGTCAGACTGATGGGATGGTAGTTCCCGGGATCCAAGGTGGATCCCCCCTTGTGGAGTGGGATAACTGTAGCTGTGCGCCACTCAGTGGGCACAAAACCTGAGGTGAGGCTATGATTAAACATGACACTTACGTGAGGTGCCAGTTCATTTTGTAGTTCATGTAGTACACAGCTCGGGATGTCATCTGGTCCCATGGATGCTGTATTCTTAGCTTTGGAGAGTGCGGTTTCTACCTGTGTGGCCGTGATTACCGGAATTTGGCAATATTTTGGTATTGAGATGGGCCCTTTAGGGGGTGAGAGGGGGGATGAAGTTGGCACTAAATCAGTCTGCCAGGATATTGGCAATATCCTTTGGATCAGTATATTTAATGCCATTCTGCTGTAGCTCAGAGCAGATTTGAGCATTGCCATTTAGATTCTTGACATAACTATAGAATGCCTTGTGGTTGTTTTGGAATCTTTAGCAATTTTATTTTTGTAAATAGCTTTGGAGGATTTTATGAGGGATCTCAGCTTCTTACCGAGGCTGGTAAGGGAGTTTTTTGCATCCTGGGATTTTCCTCTTTTCTGCAACAGTTTCTTCCTTCTGTTGTATAGTTTGTTTATGGCAGAGGACCACCAGATTGGCTTCCTTTTTTTGGAGGAGAGCATCTTGGTTCTATTTGGGATGGCACGATTCATGCACGAGTGGATGTGCTTGTACAGTGCCTTAGTGTAGGATTCAGCAGCCGAACTTTCAGCTCCCGTCTATATGGGTGTCATGAAGTTTGTCACTTCTGACTTGAGTAGCATGAACTTGGCTAAGGAGAAGGTTTTTACAGAGGTTTCCTTACTGGAGGGTGGGGGTGGGATGTGGATGTCAAGGGCGATTAGCTTATGGTCAGACATGACCAATGAGGTGGTGACCATTGGTGTGGAACATCTATCGCCCATGTTGGTAATGACCAGGTCTAGGATATTGGAGCCCCTGGTTGGACAATGGATTAGTTGATCCAGGGCATTGGAATTTATGAATTCCAAGAACCGTTGGGAAAAGGTGTTGGTAGCAGAGCAGTTTTCCCAGTTAATGGCAGGGTAGTTGAAATCACCCAGTATTAGGGTGTTTGGTTGCATCTTTATATTTTCCAGTATGTTTAGAAATGTGTAGTGAGAATCATGGGGCATGGTGGGGGATCTGTAGCAAGCTACAGTGTAGATTGCAGTCTTACCTAGTGTTAGTTGCACTTGGAGAATTTCAGATGCATTGTATTGGGCAACTAGCCTGGAGGTGTGAATATCCTTGGTGAATATGGACACACCTCCACCTTTAGTGTTTCGGTCTTGGTTTGGTGGCCCAAAAGTGCAGTAAGAGTTGTAGCCTGGTATTGCAGGGGTGCTCTCTGGAGCCTTGAACCAGGTCTCAGTTACTGCACAGATATTGATGTTCTCCATTTTTAGGAGTGCCCCAAGAGAGTGCATTTTGAGGTTTAGACTTCTAGCATTGAGTAGCATTACCTTCAGATTTTGCATGCTTGTATCTGTTACAGTGGTGGTTTTGTCCTTTGAACCTTGCCTAAAAAAGGAACTATAGGGGTGGCAAGAGCTTTAGCCAGTAATCTGAATCCCAGGGACAACAGGTGCAAACCATCTCTGGCAAAGCATTGTGGTTTGTCGATCATGTCGTCCCAAGCAGACAGATACTGGATCCCCTTTGAATGACACCAGAAGCTTAGCCAGTTGTAGAAGTCAATCATACAGATACAGATTTGTTGTCTCTCGGACTGTTTGTAAGCTTCTGAGCCCCCCCAAGCCTTTCTGTGTTGGAGGGAAGCCTTCTAGCTTATCAGTGGGAGTGGTAAGCACTAGTTAGCCTATATACCACAAGAGGAGTAGTTTCTGGCCCAGAAATTGTAGTTTATTGGCCATGTGGGCAGTTTTTCCATCCCTTTCAACTTTCTGGTTTAAAAGGCCACGTTTGCACTTGTTTCCCACTTTTCCGGTAACTACTCCAGTCCAGATACAGATTTGCTGTATCCAGGACTGTTTGTAAGCTTCTGAGCCCCCCCCCCCCCAAGCCTTTCTGCGTTGGAGGGAAGCCTTCTAGCTTATCAGTGGGAGTGGTAAGCACTAGTTAGCCTATCTACCACAAGAGTAGTGGTTTCTGGCCCAGAAATTGTAGTTTATTGACTGTTTGGGCAGTTTTTCCATCCCTTTCATCTTTCTGGTTTAAAAGCTCCTCTTACCTCCCAACACTCCCAACACTCAGACTTGTGAAACATGCACTTATATAACCAAATTGCAAGCTACGCACTCTCCAGCCAAGACCGGACTAACTGGTCAAGAGGAGAAGGTCAGCACCTGCACCACACCACATGGAACATGTAGCCCTCCAGAACACCCACCATTACATCTCTCACATAAAAACACAAACCACACATGCACCTTCGTGGAGGATCTCAATAGAAAATTTACCCAAACAGAAGAGACCTCCAAGACAGAAACGCACTCAACCACAACACAGCAAACCAGAGGACTCATAGCTCACCTCCACAGTGTGCCCCTCAACCTAATCCCTTAAGGCTAAACACCTTGCCCAATACAATAATCATAGCTGACTCAATAGTGAGGCACACAGATGTCCCACTCATTAGGTTGAATAAGGAGAAGGTAGCAGTCAGCTGTCTGTCAGGTGACAGAATCCAACACATAACACATGCACTCAGGTCACTCCACAACAAGTACAAGTATGACTCTGTCATTATCCATTTGGGTGTGTGTGAATGACCTGAGATGCATCTCCCTGGACTACATGAAAAGAGACATGGTGGAGCTCTTGGATTATGTGGCCAGGCAAGTATGACCCTAGCCCTGAGGAGTATCCTACCGTCACCCAGAATGATACCGCAGTACAAACAAAAAAATGACTGACTTCAACAACTGGCTAAGTTTCTGGTGTCATTCTAAGGGGATCCTGTATCTGTCTGCTTGGGATGACATGACTGACAGACCTCGATGCTTTGCCAGAGATGACCTGCATCTGTCACCCCTGGGTACTGGCTAAGGCTCTTGCCACCCTTATAGTGCCTTTTTTAAGCGGTGTTCCAAAGACCAAATTACCACCGTAACAGGTATAAATAAATGCAATCTGAGGGTTATGTTGCTCGATGATAGAAGTCTAAATCTCAAGATACACTCGCTCGAAGCACTCCTCAAAATGGAGAACATCTACATTTGTGCTGTAACTGAGACGTGGTTTAAAGCGGCAGAAAGCACGCCTGAGCTACCAGGCAACTCATTCCACACTTTTCGGCCCCGAAACATGGACCATAGCTCCAAAGGTGGTGGTGTCTCCATATTCATAAAGAATATGCACACCTCCAGACTAGTAGCCCAGCATAACCCATCTGAGATATTTCAGGTACAACTAACATTGGGTAAGATGGTGATCCAAGTCACAGCCTGCTATAGGTCCCCAACCATATCCCTAGACTCTCACTCCACGTTATTAAGCACCCTGGAATCTATCACGGTCCAACCCAACATTCTCATACTAGGAGACTTCAACTACCCCTCCATCAACTGGGAAAACTACTCAAGCAAAAATTAAACTGCCCCAACGCTTCTTGGAATTCATCAGTTCCAATGCCCCGGACCAGCTCATTCTGACCCCCCACTAGAGGAAGCAAAATTCTTGACCTGGTTATTACTAACATGGGCAACCATTGCTCTACACCAGTAGTCAATCCCTCCCTGGTCAGATTTGACCATAAACTAATCACCATGGAAATCCACATCTCATCCCCCCCCCCGCCCCCCCGCAAAGGTAACCACCTTGAAAAACTTCTCCAAGCTAACTTTGGGCTCTTAAAAAAAGAGGTGGCTACCTTCATGGCACCCATGCCAATAGAAAATAGCTGCATGACTGCTGAATCATACATCAATGCACTGTACGAACATGTACATAAATGCATGGAACTAGCCATACCCAACAGAACCAAGATGCTCTCCTCCAAAAAAAGGAAGACAATCTGGTGGTCTCCTGCCATTAATAAACTCTACAACAGAAGGAAGAAACTGTTGCAGAAAAAGGTGAAGGTGAAGACTAGAAAAACTCCCTTATTAGCCTCAACAAAAAGTTGAGAACCCTCATCAAATCCTCTAAAGCCAGCTATAAAGGCAGAATTGTGGCAGACACTAAAAACAATTATAAAGTCTTCTATAGTTATATTAAGAACCTCCATGGCAATACCCAGATTTGCTCTGAGTTACTACTGCACAATGGTACCTCCTATACTGTGCCAACAGATATTGCCAACATACTGGCTGACAGATTCAATGCCAGTTTTACCCCTCTCTCCCCTCCTAAAGGACCAATCACAACACCGGAAGAATGCCAGGCACCCAGCATTACTGCAGCATAGGTTAAAGCTGCATTGTCCAAGGCCAAGAATACAGCTTCCATGGGACCCGATAATATCCCTGGCTGTGTTCTACATGAACTACAAATAGAACTGGCACCACATCCGTGTACCCTGTTCAATCACAGCCTCACCTCAGGCTTTGTCCCTACCGAATGGTGCACTGCTACAATCATCCCTCTCCATAAAGGAGGAGCAACTACAGACCCTGAGAATTATCACCCCATTAGCCTGATGAGTCTGATATGTAAAGCTACGGAGCGCATCATCATGGACCTTATTAACAAAGATATAGGAAATCTCCAAACTCTAGACCCCATGCAATTTGGCTTTGTGAAAGGGAGATAATGCCTGCTCAAACTGGTTGACTTCTTTGAGTCAGTCACCAGGGCTGTGGATGAAGGTAAGGCAGTGCATACAGCCTACCTCGATCCGGCCAAGGCCTTTGATATCATTCCTCACTCGGGAATTATTGATAAACTCATCAAACTAGGCATCAACCCCTACATCACTAGGTGGGTTGCAAACTGGCTCACAGATAGAACACACAGTGTGAAAGTAGTAGACTCCAAGTCAGACTGCCCAACAGTCATGAGTGGAGTCCCACAAGGATCGGTCCTGGGTCCTCTTCTAGTCAGCATCTACTTCTCAGAAGTCCAGGCCAACACACAGGGACTCTAGCTGACCAAGTTCACAGACGACTTCAAGCTGGGAGCCATTATTAACTCCCCAAATAATGCAGACATCCCACAGAAAGGTCTCACTGAGACCAAAGACTGGTGTCAAAACCATGGCCTTAAGCTTAATGCCAAAAAATTTGTCTTCATCCCCTTTGGTAAAAACTCAGTTCCCACTAATTACCACATTGATGGGAGCCCACTGAAGGCGTTACAAGAGATCTGGGGACACAGGTTGACAGCAACTTCTCCTTCGACTACCACATTGCCACTGTGGTCAGAAAGTTCTTCTATGTGGCACATCTCATTACCAAGGGTTTTGCATCCAGGAAGAAAAAGGTCATCTTCTCTCTCTACTCTTCTCTCATTAAACCAATCATAGAGTATAATGCCCCATTTGGCATGTACCTCACTAGACACCTGCAACAGCTGGAGAGGCCACAGAAGTTCCTCACAAAGAGGATCCTAGGCATTAAAACACATGTGCTACGCAGACAGACTCAAAAGACTCCAGCTATTCTCTGTCTCATATCGCCTACTTAGAGGCGATCTATGCCTGACTTACAAAGCCATGTCTGACCCAGTTCTGTTAGAAATTCTACATCTAAAGAAATCCCAGTCTCTCTGCACCACATGCTCCAGAGACCTCAACCTCATTACCACAATCAACAGAACATGCTGGAGGGACAGGTTCCTCACCCAGAGACTGCCCATGCTCTGGAATAGACTTCCCATACATGTCAAGCAGAGCACCTCGCTGTCCCTGTTCAGGAGAAATCTTGAGAAGTGGATGGGTAATAGAAAGTTCACCCCGGGGAATCACTCCAGTGGCTCTACTTGACAGAGGCACTGGGAACTAACGTCAGGCGGCACGATGCCAGGGCACTTCTATAGGCTAGGCTTGTAAAGGCTCCAGGGCCATTAGCCTAGTACAAACCTATGAACATATGAACTTACAGTACTTAAGCAAACATATACTGCATACATTAAATATTACAGAAAATAATTGGTATATCTGAAAGCACTGAACCAGAAAAAGTACTAAAATGAGGTGATACGGACAGGAAGAAGAAATATTTGTACACTATCTTGTGTAATATCTAGCTTATATTTTTCCAGAACTCACTTCCAACTTCTATAAAAAACACAGGCAGCACCACCACCTTCACACCAATACTGAAAAATCTCATCTCTTCCTGGCTATGTACGTGCGCTATAACCTAAACCTCCTCGTTCTCCTTATATGATAACTAAATTCCTATGCTTTTTGCTACTGCTGACTGATATTTTCTCCATAATTATCATTTTATCACTTGTTGATACTGGTACAATAATGATGATTAATATATTTCTGTTTATACCTCCCTGAATTCATCTGGCAACCGACAAAATTCCTGCTTTTATGTACACATTCTGTATCTATTACTGTAATTACTATATGTAACACTGTGTCTGATTTTGTACCAATTCATGTTTAATATCTCTTTATCTATGTTCTTGCCGGAGCTTTTTCCCTGGCCCTCCACTGAAAACGGGCTCTTTTCGGTTCAGTGGACTTTCACTGTAAACAAATGTAATAACTAAATAAATAATATAATATAGTCCTTGTTCTCTCACACAAGTACTGTACTAGAGATATCAAAAACATAGGCCTACTATATGTAAAATGCAAACTGACTTTTTTCTGTATTTTTGCTAAGACATAGCATGAGCATCTAGAACAGAAGCTGCCATTAAAAAGGAATAATTAGTAGGGCATATAAAATATTGCATAACTATAAGAATCAATCACAGGAGGTTAAAAAGGATTGGAAAGAGTGACTGAATAAGCGATTCACAAAGAAACAATGGGAGGATATATGTATGTCTCTCAAATATGCATCAAAATCTAGAAGATTTAGGATTTTTGCTTGGAAATGTTTACATAGATATTTTTATAACCCAAGTAGATAGCAAATGTTGGAGGTGTGACTGGGAAGAAAGAGGTAATTGGGAACATATTTTCTGGGAATTCAGTGAGTTGGTGGACTTTAAGGATTCCCAGCATGCTGGGTGGGCAGATTGGTGTGATGAGGGAGATGATTTTTCTGTGATACAGAAACAAAATTGCCTAGACATGGTAAGGCCTTGTTGTCTCTAATTATGGTGGCTGCCAAAAAAACAGTTACTAGAAAATGGAAGTCACAATCTAAGCCAACTATATTAGAAGCAGTGAGTATAGTAACAAAGATAAAACAACTGGAAATGAGATCTTTAGAAAAAAGTAGGAGCAGACTAGGTGGGGAAAAAGGGGGAATTGTGGAAACAATACATACAGGGGAGGACTGAGGTTTTAAAGAAGGCAGGTCTTAAATGAGCTATGTAATGTCTGACTGAAAAAGATTGGGTAAATTATAAGTGATGTATAATGTTTGCAACTGGGAGTGTGTCAGTAGGGTTTACGATGTAAAATGCTTGCAAAATAGGACTGTGCTGGTGTGGTTTGTTTTCATTTATATAAATGTATGATTGTTTATTTCATCAGTGATGGTTTAATAAAGATGTTTCTTGTTTAAAAAGGGGGCAGGAATTGAATAATTTATGTAATGTTACTTAGGTTATATGATGTATAGAAATATATGTGAAGCATACCGTTTATTAATTTTAACTTGTTGATAGAGTTTGATTACTTTTGTATAAACGTAAATGTGCCTATGTCTCAAGTGATAATTCAATAAAGGTGTTAAAAAAAGACTATGCTCCATGCCTAGATGCTACAGTTAATATAACTCCAAGTCCTGCAGATCCATCAGGAAACAAATATATATATATATATTTCAAAGCATTAGTTATCAAAAAAGGGAAGGTATTGTAAAGCACATTACTATCCTCCTTTGCATGAACAGGTTTCTTGCATGCTAAACTGCCCTTCGGGATTTTTAAGTGCCTGGCATACTCATCTGTTAAGACACACTGCTCAGCAGACACACTGCTCAGCATCACAGGCAAGCCTTCTTTGTGATAAACCCCTGGTTTTCCAATCCTACTGCAATTTTATTTTTAAAAGGGTACTGCATTTGAACTGTTTGAAGATGAACCCTGTAAACCTTTGGGATTTCAGCATTGTTCTGAAAACTATAACAAAGTAAAAAAATTTATATTTTTTGCCTTAAATTCCTCTCTTGGAAAACTTCTCTTCTGTAGGTGATTCTGAGTTACCTTCTCTTTGTTGTATGCATTCCACAATATTTTCCACAAAGATGAGCTGACTTTGTCTTGTAATTTTTCCTTCATGTCTGAAAGGATAATTTCTTTGTGTCTTTTGCATTCAATAAACATGTGGTAGGAAAGCAAACTATCTCTGCCTTGATAGGTGTTTGCACTGAATTCTGCTATGATTTCAAAAGTAACATCTTAAAGACCCTTTTATCAGGCAGTGAGTTTCTGGCACAGTACATGGCAGTAGAGATAACTGGCTAACAACCAGGGACCATGACAATCATAAATTGATAGTATTACACAGATTAAACATTAAAGTTTTACTATCAGGCTTTGCTGTATAGTCTAATGACACTGCATCAGACATCACCTTAACACAGCATACAGTGGATGCTGCAATGCATCACAGTCAACTTATACACAAGTGACAGGTGAAACAATAACACAAAAGTGTCAACACAAACTGGATGGGACAAAGGACAAACATAGGGGTTGGAAAATCAAACTACAGGGGATGGAAGAAGTTTCCACAGAGACTTTGGTGTGGGAAACACCAGGAGTGACAGGGATGGGGTGCCACTGAGAGTGATCTAAACCTGAATGAAGTGTGTCAGTGAGAGGTGCCACAGTTCACGGCCTCCTATGACAGGAATGGGGTGCCACTACATGTCATGGACCCGTAAGCATTCTGCTGGTGAGGTGGTGCTAGGCCTTGTGACTCCTGTGATAAGGACAGGGTGCCATACCATTCTGTAACCAGTACCAGGATGTGGATCCTCCTGCTCCCACACAAGGGATGCCAAGGCGTCTAACAGCATCTGACAAAGGTGGTCCTCATGTATCCTGCAAAGGCCCTGGTACACATTCTTCATGGTTATGCACCCTACCCCATCCATGGATAACTGTGGCACTGTTCCTATCCATGAAGCCACCTGCAGTCCTGTGCAGCAACATGCTAACTGCAGCACTCACTGCACCTGTCAGTTCTCCATCATCTGAACTTCATATCTACATAAAGCATATTCATAAATGTCACACAACATGTTCACCAGACAGAGTGGCAGCAGACTGTCCCTGGACAACATTTCAGCACACCTCAGCTGTTGATTTATCCCCAGTGCTAGATGCATCTCAGTGGCCAAATGGAAACTGTGACGTCATTGTGTACCCTATCTCACTGGCCTATGGTAAGCTCACATTACAGCAGTGTGTACATATAAACCAACCTTGTTTGACACAAGGGAAGTATGTATGACAATATCATCCACAGGAGCTCCCTCTCCCTCAGGGATGCTGGGAGTTCATCTTCTACAGTCACAGTCAGTGCTGAATTATGCACCTCATGGGCCTGAAAATTATAAAAGGTTTATTTTGATATTTGGACATGCATCTACAACACTGACAGCACCCTTGTTAATCCATTCCTGGCCACAGTGACCTAAATATTTCTGGCAGTAACTTCACCCTGTGTGGAGGGTGCCTCACCAGCAGAAATAATGTCACTGTTTCACCCATATTCTGACTCCTGACCATGTATTTGAGCATCACTGTCAGATAAAACTGTGAGGCATTATATCAGGCCCTTTGTCCTGCATCTGACATTTCTGCATCATTCTCTCCACTTCATTTCTCAGACATCCAGGCAAACTTAGACGGCCTGTGGCTGACCAAGTTTGTTAATGACTGTAAATTGGGAAAAATCACTGAGTCCCACAACGCTACTAATATACTGCAGACTGGGTTAACACAGACAAACGATTTGTGCCAAAGCCACAGATTAAACTTAAATAAAAAAATGCATTACTACTCCCTTTGGGAAAGCTGATATCCCTGCTAATAGCATTATATACAGCACCCCCCTAAGTGTAGACACAGTGGCATGTCATCTGGGTACTCAGGTTGGTAGCAACCTAAACTTTGACCACCATGTATCTTCCTTCTGTGTGGCACATCTTATAAGCAAAGGCATCACATCTAGACCTAAGCATGTTATAATGCCATTATACTCAGCCCTCGTCCGGCCAATAATGAAGTACAATGCTCCCTTTTGCATGTACCTCACCAGACACCTGCAATAACTGATAACACCACAGAGGTTTCTCACCAAGATTTTACAGAGTACACAAAACCAGTCTTATGCAGAAAGACTGAAAGCCCTGTCACTGTATTCTGTCTCCTACAGGTTGCCAAGGGGTGACCTGTGCCTGGCTTGCAGGGCAGTTTCTGACCTGTTCCTGATGGAAATACTACACATTCAAAAAATTAAACTGCATGAGGATCACTCACTGGAAGGATCTTAATCTAGCCTCTGACATGAGCAGACCATGCTGGACAGATAGATACATCTCCCAGAGATTGCCACTTAACTGGAACAAGCTTCCAATTCATGTGAAACAGAGCACCTCCCTGACCCTCTTCAAAAGCAAGGGATGGGTGACTGCAAATTCACTCCTGAGGTGGCGTCCATGTCCTTCCTGGACAGAAGAAGTCAGTATTAACTACCCTAGACCCTTACCTCTGCGAACTTCACTCACCAAACCACTGACAACTGGGACAACTCTGGATAAATATGGCTAGCCTTGCAAGGGCTCTAAGGCCATTAGACTAGTAACCTTCTATGAACCTATGAATGCAAAATGTGCAGAACACTTTGGTGAACCCAAGAGTATATAGAATTAGAGTTCCCATGTGGTATGCAAAGCATTCATGCATCAAATGACTCTCTACCCAACCTTACCATGTGTACAGGCAGGATGTTGCTGTCAATCACCCATGTAAATATGAAGGAGCATATCATTCATATACCAATATGCAGACCATATCTGGCAAGAATAAATGGAACATCACCTCCAGACAGGGACACGAGGAATCCATCTATTTTTGTGAGCCATGTGGACCCTGAAGTGCTACCCCCTTGTGGCGGACTGGACAATTTTCATCTGCTGTACCCTGTGTTTGGTCCTGTCAATCATATCTGTGAGGGGCTAACGACCTTGGCCAACTTGTTCTGCCCTCATGACAATGATGTCCTGCTGCTGACCACCATATCTGGTCCCAGAACTGCCAGTCTGCAACCTTTCTGCCCACCAGATATATAGGCCATGCCGCCTGACAACTTTCAGCAGGATCGCATTTTCTGCAGAGCTAAAATATTCCACCCTCCACCTGCCTTGTTATCCTCCTGACATGTTGAATCCTGTACAAATATAGGGAATCTAACAATATATGCATTCACTATGATTGTGAGTGGTATATGTACAGATGCTGCAAATGTAGCTGTTTCACCACAGGTATATATTAACAGCACACATGCTTAGCAGCCCTACTATGCTACAACATACTAAATCATGACAGAGGTTAACTTTTAAAATGTTCAGCGGAGATATGCTTTACAGTTTCAATCCTCTGCATGGAGCTAGCACATGACTGGATCATGACTACATGCAAATGCTAAACCTGGCAGAAGAGAAGGGGACTGTTGTGCCTGTTTTAGTTGACTGGAACAATGTCAGAGGTATTTGCGCCCACATGATAGCCATTGCTAGATATATATACATTTACACACACACACACACACACACACACACACACACACACACACACACACACACACACACACAGACAGACACACGACACACGCACAGACAGACACACGCACAGACAGACACACGCACAGACACACAAACACACACGTAATACAACCACTGGAAAGACCACATCCAGAACACTGGCAGTTCATATTAACACTTCCAACACAAACACAATGACTTTGGTTTCCTTGGAAGAAAAGGTCTGACTTCATGTACCCTGCAGAAGCCACCAGTTACAACGTTTACCTCTACTTCCTCTACTGTTAATGTTTAAGGTACTTGGCTAGTTCCAACACACTTCCATTAACTTACAAGTAGTTACAGGGCTGGCCTAGATTATAGGCAGATATGTCTCCTATGCAGTACCTGTGGAAAAAGCTTGCACATCTATGTCTGAGAAAAAAGGGGTAACCTTTTCTGTTTACATAACAAACAATGAACTGCAGCTGTATAGGTTATGTCCTGAAACAATTTAGTTAATACTAATGCACCTTGCAATCCTGACTACTGTGTTCTGTCAGGCCTCTGACATGAGACCACAGTTATAAAAAAAAATTAAAAGAAATACACCTCAACAGTCAAATCCAGATATGTAAATAGCACAGAAAAAGTATAGCAAGCCACATCTTTTTTCACTACCTTGTGAATAAAATGGCAACATGTTCCTACATGATACCCTTTTCCATATCCAATAATCAAATACGTGCTTGTAGCATGAATCTCTATGAATTGCCTATGACCCTGTACAGTACTAATATACAACTCATGCTTAAGGCATGCATCAAGTGGCAACACATTACAATTCACAACCTGTGCTTCTATAAGACAACACATCATGCAGTTGTGTTGTGTGAAGCTGCACTACTGATTGAAAAACGTATACATTTGCCCACCATTTTGCTCTGGTTCACTGGGGAGTGCTGCTTGTTGACACCGGTTGTGCAGGTATGTCTCAAATATAGAGGAGGGCTCCCACAAGGTGCATAAAAGAAAAAAAAAATATGCCTTTATTACTGGATAACTTCATGGACATGCTGCTGGGTGTGTATGATGACATATTTAAAAAAAGTGGATAGCTGGCATGACCTCAGCCAGACAATAATAAGGGCTACAGGTATGCTTTGGTCTACTCACAGGTACAAACATCTGAATGATGATCTCAGCAATCCCATCCTCACCCATACCTCTCAACTGTCTGGAGTTTCACAGAATGTCCAGATTTTTGCCTTATATTTTTGGTCTGTTCCTCATAAAATTTCTGGTTCACTAACAAATCACTGAGAATTGAAGTCACTAAATAATGACATAGATTTGAGTTTCAGACTTCAAATACTTCAGAAAATGCATGCTAACAGAACTCCTGTTATTCTAGCAATTTACTAATTTTCTAAGAGCAATATTTAAAACCTGTCCCTATTTTTGGGCTTTGTCTCCCCATTATTTTAGGCCTTGTTCAGATTTCTTGCACTAAGAGGTTGAGAGGTATGTCCTCACCTCCACCAGAGGAAATAAGACGCTCTAGAACATTATCCTGAAATGGTATACTTACACCACCTTTTTCTGACTGCACACCTAATAGCCAAGCAGCAATTCGTACTGGCTGCAAGGGTATAATTAGACAGGCTCTTTGTACTCTACCAAGTACAATTTTCTATACATTACTTTGAGAAACCGTGTTTTTTTAGTCTATATTATGTCCACAACTGTCTAAATTAATGCCTCCAATATGAGTTTCATAAACTGAAAAAAATATCTATTTAATGGGTTTAGAGGGAAAGTGATGCAAACATGTGTTAAGTGTTGGAGGGTGTTTCAATTTTTTGACAGGTGGCTTGTGGGGCAGCAATAAGAGCATATGAATAAGAAATTATATTTTCTGGCTACACCTCTGACTGGCCATACTGATGACAGCTGAGCCATGTGGGCTGGCACAGGAAGCTGCAAAGTCCAAAAAGGCAGGATGAGTATGGCTGGCCTATGACTTAAAATGCAGTGTATAGTAATTATATATTATAACATGACACTTATGCCAACCTTCAGTTTATGTCTCTCTACATTATTCAGGACCAGACAAAGAGAAACATAGCACTAAAGTACCTTCACAACAGACCAACATTGTTGCAGACTGGGCTGGTTCCCCTATAAAGGAGTGAAGGCACCTCTCAGGCAGACAGTCTCTCTTCATTATCTGTGATTGTAGACAGATGCAGAAAGTAGTGGAAAAACATCAGAATTACCGTCTTGGACATACTGAAAGACTCTAGGAAATCTAGTTGTGCAGTATATCCCAGCCATCAGACCTCCAGAGAGTACTCAGGCCCATCCCACAAGGAACCATATGTGCTAGTGATGGTTCTAAGTAGGATTCCATCTGGGAAGGACTGTCAACCCCCTGCCTACTGTGTCATGCCCCATTGCCTTGTACATAGTCCAATCCACCCCATCACCAGCCTTACATCATCTATAGGTTATATGCCCATTACATGTCACCCCAACCTCATGTGTGGATGACCACACAGTTTGCCTGTTGGCCCCTGTAAACTTGCTTACACCTTCTATTCATACCCAGTTTTCTTTTCCCTTGCATCACATATCTCTCATCTTCTCATTACAAGAAAAGAGGAAGCTCAATCACAAAAAAAAAATATTGTCCTACCTTCACTGCCCCTGCTTTATAGTTTTCAATGTGCTCTCCTTGTGTATTTCCCTGAGCATGTAGTCGTCCCACTTTCCTACTCATTTTCCATCGCATTTTGTTCCCGATATGAGTGGATGTATGTCTGGACTCCCCAGTGTAAAAATCTTCTCGGTATGTTGAGCCACTCTGCTGCTGAACACTTTACCAATCTTAGCAATAGTATACACTGCATGGCTCTGCACAGCAGAGCTCCTATCGCAAGCTATTTCAGTTTGCTGTGCACTACTAGGTATAAGGAGAACCGAGTTACCAGGTGTGCTATCATACAGCTCCTATCTCCGAGTAATTCACATTACTCTCCGCTTCTGAGTAATACTGCACTACAAGGTATAAGGAGAACTGAGTTACCAGGTGTGCTATCATACAGCTCCTATCTCTGAGTAATTCACATTACTCTCCTCTTCTGAGTAATACTGCAGTGCTCAGCAGCACAGTGTGGTTGCAGTACTGCTTAGTACAACACAAAAGAGCTGTGAAGGTTACTCAGTACTGCACTCTGTCTCAATACTGCAGGTATAATTACTTTTGTTACACAGTGGACAGAGCAGTGAAATTTTAACAATTCCCAGTCATGGTACATGCTCTATTTATGACCTTCTCCTTTAATTCCTTAAAGACCAGAGTACACTCCAGCAGTGTACATAAAATTCCACCTACATACATACCATTTTGTGCTATTTTTATTTCTTGGGAAATTAAAGGTAAAAAAAAAAATCCATATTATAGGTGCATTTTATCTGAACATCGTGTGAGATGTGAAATAAAAAGTCAGTTATACTCAACCATACATAATGTGAAAACAAAACAATAACAAAAAAGAAAAAAATATAACTGAGGGGGGGGGCATGTATTTAATTCAAATATAAAAACTAAACCAGTGTAAGTGCTTTCATCTATTTAGAAACTAGACTTCATCAGACTGATTTGGATAAAACAAGCATTTCTTAAATCCAATTCATACCGATGGCATGTGGCCAATTTTTAAGTTTAAAACACGGACTATAAAATACGCACAAAAACTGCTGAATATCAAATGTGAAAAAAGTGTTTACATGTACATAATGGAATTATTTTTAAAGGCCACTATTTTAAGACAGATTTAAAATAAATATCTTCATTCAAAACAGGCTTTACAGATGAGTGAGACACAATAAGCCAGCAATAACCACTATAATCTAATTAATTAACCAAGTCTCAACCTCTTATATCATCCCGCACCCCGTCAATAACACATAAAATAAAATGTCTGAAAACTGAACAAAAACCTTATAATGTTTAAACAAGCATTCTTATCATTTTGTTACAGCATAATTATGCTCATAAATGCTAGCGTTCAAATGCCCAAGAGTTTGTCCAACATAAAAGGTATCACAGTTGGAACATATATCCTTGCCTACAACTTCTAAACAGGCTTACCAACTGTCCAGGATTCACCTGGACAATCCAGGCACTGACAATTGCCATCCAGTGTCCAGGTTAGGATGAGATTTGTCCAGGAATTTGGTCCTATATTGCCATAATTGTTACTGTACTGGTGATGGATGGTAAGTAACATCTATTTATAATTTTGGGAGGGTATAAGTTGGCAGTTTATAATTTCCAACCTTTCATCTCCAAAATGAGGTACGCTTCCTCTCATAATGTGGAGCACATGGGTAGAATGAATGTGGAATGCTTACCAACAAAAGAAAATGTTTGATGACCCCAAATCCGACTTCAGACCAGTGACAAGTGGAGTACCACAGGGTTGAGTCCTGGGTCCTCTCCTGTTTGGTATCTACTTTTCTGAAGTACAGGCTAACACAGAAAGTCTTTGGGTAACACAGATGACTGCAAACTAGGAGCCATAATTGAAACTCCTAACGATGTGGACATCCTACAAAAGGGCCTCACTGAGACAGATGCCTGGTGTCAAAGGCATGGCGTCAAGCTCAATGCCAAAAAGTGCATTGTCATCCCCTTTGGTAATAACTCTGTACCCATGAGCTACCACATAGGTGGTAGTTTACTTAAGATCGAAAGTGTGATAAGAGACCTTGGGACACAGGTGGACAGTAGTCTCTCCTTTTATAATCACATTGCCACAGTAGTCTGGAAATCCTTCTACGTGGCAAACCTCATCACAAAAGCTTTCTCATCCTGGAAAAAAGAGGTCATTGTTCCCCTCTACTCATCACTCATTAGACCCATTATGGAGTACAATGCCCCTTTTGGTATGTACCTCACAAGACATCTGCAACAACTGGAAAGGCTGCAGAAATACCTCACAAAGGGGATTACCAGCCTCAAACAGATGCCCTATGCAAACCATCTCAAAAAACTCCAGCTTTACTCCATCGCATATCGCCTACTCAGAGGCGATCTCTGCCTAACATACAAAGCTATGTCAAACCCACAGCTGTTAGACATGCTCCACTTAAAGAAATCCCAATCCCTCCAAGCAACACGCTCTAGGGACCTAAACCTTGTCACCACAATAAACAGAACATGCTGGAGGGATAGATTCCTGTCCCAGAGACTTCCCATACTCCGGAACAAACTACCTATCGATATCAAGCAAAGCTCCTCATTAGCACTCTTCAAGAGAAATCTTGATGATCGGATGGGAAATAGGAAATTCACCCTAGGGATCACCTCTGTGGCTCTGCTCGACAGGGGCACAGGAAAATAATTTTCTTGGGTGGCGAAAGCCAGGGTACCTTTTTGGCTAGGCTTGTATAGGCCCTAGGGCCGATAGCCTAGTACCTACCTATGTTACAAAGTGTCAGAGAGCCCAGTTACGAAATTATGTCACTAGTTTCTTGGCAACCCTACTCCAAACATGGCTCCTGCCCTGGATACTCATGGACCTAGTTACTGGGGAAAGCCCACATCCACTTTGGACTGGTGTGAAAAAAACTACATTGTTACCTTTTATATAGCGTTCTGTAAGTACATAACCTGTATAATGAAAACTAAATGGACACAGCGATGTGGTTAAGGACATGACTTTTTAACTGGACCTTGTGTTATAAATGAAGGCTGCTAGAGCACCGTGAAAGGCCTTGGAGTGCTGTAGTTTTACAAGTGCTATGTACTGTGGTGACAGATAAAAGCAACTGCGCACTGTACTAAATACACATTCTGCTAATTTTCAAACTAATGACAGTGTTTCCAAACATCAGTAAAACTCGGCTCGATTAGTTGGCCTACATGCAATGCCAAAATGTTATTTTTTTAAACTAGATTTGTGGTGCATTTTTTTTTTTTTTTTTTTTTTTAACTTGGGTTATTCTTATTTACTTTTAATCTTGATAATCAGTTGGGTGCTATCATGTCTTAGAAGCATTTACTTCTAAGGCATCGATTCTGTAAAGTGTTTCCATTATCACTGTACTAGGATGGATGTGGTGAAACAAATCAGTGTCCTTGCAGGTATAGGTAAATTCCATCAGACCTGACAGTCTTGGATTATGCGGAAGTGAAATGTAGTGTCTGAATGAGCAGAAGTGTTAGAAATGTTCTGAATCATCCCTCCTCATAGGTAAATAAATATAATAAATGTCAAACTGAACTCCAAGAGAAGACTTACAAGTAAGCATAATTAATGTGTGCATTGTTTTAACATGGTATAGACAAACTTACTGATGCAGTGACATCTTTATTATTAGTAATGCTGGGTAAAATACATTGCTTGAGTGTATGTATGGGAAGAAGAGTGATGAATGTTTAACTTCTGCACTGCAGTACCTTCAACACTAAAGGGACACTATCAAACTGTACTTTGTTTTTCAACCTTATAGAATGCAAGGGAGCATGCATGCTGTCTGATTATATGCAAAATAAACGGTTTATAACTGATCCATTTACAGATATACTGATTTAAGTCATTTTTGATTGTTGTTAACAGTTTTGTTAAGATACGTCATCAGCAGCCACATCTCCTAAGACTGGATTTCTTGCCAAAGTTCAGCAGAACTTTGATTTTAACAGTGTTTAAATGCGTCATTGTTACCTGTGAGGATTACTCAGTCCATCATGATGTGAAGGATTGCACAACCTTCGCTGTCTCCAAATCCGAGGATTTCTTTAACACCTGGACAACAGATTTGCTCATTTGTTTATACTAATGCATTTTACTACAACAGTGATGGACCTTTTACTTCCTAACATTACTTGGGACTTTATTAACACTACAATATAACTATAACAGAATTGAGTTGTTTACGTGTATCCCCTTTTCAAAGGAATATACCTTTAAGAAACCAGTTTTTTGCCTAACATTTTAAATGTATGACTTTTGTGTTAAACTTCTAGAGGTTCATTGCATCCCCATACCACTGAACAAAAACAAAGTTAATGGGGCTGCAGCCTCTTTCGAAAAAAAATATACATTCCAATACACAGTTCTTAAAGTGATGACATATTGCCAAAATCGGGGCACTGAGTTGTAAAAAGTTATCCACAGAACTAGTTGGCTGAGTGGGATCAAACAGCACAGCCCAGATGAGAGATAACTGAAAATACTGACTGGTGATGAAGCTGCTGAACTTGCTTTGGAGCAGTTTACCATGCTTGTTACTTAAAACAACACTTGTGAGTTTATAAATCATCATGAGCTGTATTTACAATTGTTAGTTTTTACATTGGTTAGCCATTTGCTTACTAGTCTTAGAGGTCTGCGAGTTATGGTTTAAAATGGTATCTGCTTTTCCATCCAGTGAGGCAATGCATTGTGGCCTATTTATTTGTTTATTAAGATATTGATTTAAGGAAAGTAGGATCATAGTAGGTTACTAGGATATTGGTCCTGAGGCCCTTATAAGCCTAGTCAAGGGTTTAGCCCACGTTTAGACAAGTCTGCACCCAGAGCCCCTGTCCAGCAGGGACACAGGTGGAATCCCAGGAGTGTATTTTCTGTTTCCCATCCAGTTATTCAGGTTGCTATTAAAAAGGGATAATGAGGTACTCTGCCGGGCGTGGAGAGGGAGTCTATTCCAAAGATGGGGGAGTCTCTGGGACACAAATCTGTCCCGCCAAGTTCTATTGATATCACAGACCAGGTTGGGGTCATGCGTACGGGTTGCTTGAGTGGAGCTTGACTTGCAGATAAATCAATCTGATAACATCCCAGCTCTACGCAGCTTTAAACCAGGTTTCTGTGACTGCACAACTGTCAGCATCTTCCAGGGTTAAGAATGCTTGCAGTGAGTGAACTTTCCTGTTTAGATTCCTAGCGTTTAGCAGCATGACCTTTAATTTGCATTTTGTTGAGATTTTTATGTTGGTAGTATCGACCTCATGACTTTTCCTAAAAAAGGCCCTATGGGGGTGACAAGGGCCTTTGCCAGAAGCCTGAAGCCCAAGTGAGACAGATACAGGCCATTTCTAGCAAAGCATCGTGGTCTGTCGATCATATCTTCCCAGGCTGTCAGGCACTGAATCCCCCTGGAATGACACCAGTAACTAAGCCAATTGTTAAAGTCAGTCATTTTCTGTTGGTATTGAGGTATCATTCTGAATGACGGTAGACTGCTGCTTAAGGCTAGGGACATACCTACCTGGGACACATATTCAGAGAGCTCAATCATGTCTCTCTGTTGTTCACGCCAACATGGACTATGACAGAGTCATAATAGTACCTGTTGTTGAGAGACTTGAGTGCATGTGTGATATGGCGGATTCTGGCACCTGACAAACAACTAAAAGTGACTTTCTTCTTATCCAGCCTGGTGAGAGGCACATCTGTGTGTCGCACAATGGAGTCCCCTATGACTAATATGTTGGGTTTACAGTTAGGCCTTAGTGGTTGCAAGACACTGGTGTGTGGACTATGCATGATATGGGGTGTGCAGGGTAGCAGAGTTCTCGTGTTTTTGCCTCTGAGGTCTCCTTTGTTTGGGTTTGTTTTTGTTGAAAACCTCCGCATATGTGGGGGGGTGTTGTATAGTTATGGGTGGTGTTTGAGGTGTAGTGATTGTGTTGCCAACCTTCTCACTGCCAGATATACTGGCTTGTGAGGTAGTGAGCATAGACTGCAGCTTCTTTATGTAAGTGCATCTCTCACAAATTGTGTTCCTAGGTGGTAGTAGTAGACGGCTGTCCATATACATGAGCCAGTTGCTACACTGTCTCAGGATACCCATATCAATCAGACTGGCAAGAGAAACCGTAGGAAATTGTCCTTCCATATTTGTCAGAATCTGAGGGATTAAACAGTGATTCGATCTGAGGGAATAAACATCTAGTTTATTCTTTAAGCCTCTAAAACACTTTACAGTCATGATACATGACATTCTAAAGCTGTAGTGAACTGATAGTTATGAGTGTTTGCCTTTATCTACTAAGAAAGTCCGACTGTCCGTCAAACTCCTTTTCAAAAGAGGCCCAGGAAGAAGAACTTCAGAGTTACAATAATACATGAAAACAGAGTTACAAAAACAGAAACATAAAATAATGCATGAAGCAGAGCTATAAAACCAATTATGTGTACCTGTGGCACAAGGTGTCGTGTACACTACTGTTGTATTTATTTATTGGGATAAACGCAGGAATATACAAGGGGAATAGCAAAAAAATAAAGGTGAAACCAGTTTCCAGGGAATGCTAGTTATGTTGTAAAAATGAGCATTACAAAGTGTACTTAGTAGTGAGTACAGTTAGTTCAGTAGAACTAGAGTAGGTGAGTGTGGGAATAGCTGATATTGGATAGATTTATTTATAAAATACTTTTATATACAATTTATTTACACAGGAAGCTCTTTAATTAACAATGTATATACGACCCCAAGCTTTTGCCTGGAAGCTAAAGGTCCTTGAGCGTGAAACTTAGGTCACTTTGACCATCTGGCTACAGCAAGATTGGCCAATATGCTTGACACCTTTCTGCCATTTACTATACTCTATAGTATTACCATGCTCTTGTGCTTAAAACAAGTGGATCTGTTTATATTCACATATGCAAAATAGTTCTGTTTCAGTTATTCATTTCTGTAGGCCTCCATCATTTCAGTACTTCAGAATTGCAATGTTCTGGCACTTGCACACTTGATTCTTTGGATTTGTACGAAGGTCTGTCTTCATTCTTTGCACAATTTCATCTATGTACTGGAAGGGGTTTAAATCATGCCATATGAAGATAAAGCCATATAATGAATACTGAGATTTGTTGTGTATTGCGTTGAGTCGAAAATCGGTGTGTGTGTGTGTGTGTGTGTGTGTGTGTGTGTGTGTGTGTGTGTGTGTGTGTGTGTGTGTGTGTTCATAGGTAGGTACTAGACTATCAGCCCTAGGCCTATACAAGCCCAGCCAAAAAGGTACCTTGGCTTTTGCCACCCAAGAAAATTATTTTCCTGTGCCACTATCGAGCAGAGCCACAGAGGTGATCCCCGGGGTGAATTTCCTATTTCCCATCCAATCATCAAGATTTTTCTTGAACAGTACTAATGAGGAGCTTTGTTTTATATAGATAGGTAGTTTATTCCAGAGTATGGGAAGTCTCTGGGACAGGAATCTATCCCTCCGGCATGTTCTGTTTATTGTGGTGACAAGGTTTAGGTCCCTAGAGCGTGTAGCTCAGAGGGATTGAGATTTCTTTAAGTGGAGCATGTCCAACAGCTCTGGGTTTGACATAGCTTAGTATGTTAGGCAGAGATCACCTCTGAGTAGGCGATATTGGATGAAGTAAAGCTGGAGTTTTTTGAGACCGTCTGCGTAGGGCATCTGTTTGAGGCTGGTAATCCTCTTTGTGAGGTATTTCTGCGGCCTTTCCAGTTGTTGTAGATGTCTTGTGAGGTACATACCAAAAGGGGCGTTGTACTCTATAATGGGTCTAATGAGTGATGAGTAGAGAGGAACAATGACCTCTTTTTTTTCTGGATGAGAAACTTTTTGTGATGATGTGTGCCACATAGAAGGATTTCCTGACCACTGTGGCGATGTGATTATCAAAAAAGAGACTACTGTCCAGCTGCGTCCCAAGGTCTCATCACACTTTCGGTGTTAAGTATACTACTGCCTGTAGTTCATGGGTACAGAGTTTTTACCAAAGGGGATGACAATGCACTTTTTGGCATTGAGCTTGAGGCCATGGCTTTGACACCAGGCATATGTCTCAGTGAAGCCCTTTTGTAGGATGTCCACATCGTTAGGAGTTGATTATGGCTCCTAGTTTGCAGTCATCTGTGAACTTCATTAGCCAAAGACCTTCTGTGTTAGCCTGTACTTCGGAGAAGTAGATACCAAACAAGAGCGGACCCAGGACTGAACTCCACTTGTCACTGGTCTGAAGTCAGATTTGGAGTCTGCTACTTTCACAATGTGGGTTCTGTCAGTGAGCCAGCTGGCAACCCATCTTGTGACATAGGGATTTATACCTAGTTTAGTGAGTTTATCTATAATTCCAGAGTGGGGGATAGTGTTGAAAGCCTTGGCAAGATCTAGATAGGCTGTGTGAACCACCTTACCCTTGTCAACGGCTTTGGTGACTGCTTCAAAGAAGTCTATCAGGTTTAGGAGACATGATCTGCCTTTTACAAACCCGAACTGGGTGGGGTCCAGAGTTTGGAGATTACCAATGTCTTTGTTTATAAGTTCCATGATAATACATTCCATGGCCTTGCAGACCAGGCTCGTCAGGCTAATGGGGTGGTAGTTCCCAGGGTCCGTAGTGGCTCCCCCCTTGTGGAGTGGGATAACCGTTGCTGTGTGCCATTCAGCAGGCACAAAGCCTGAGGTGAGGCTATGATTGAACATGGTACTTAGGTGGGGTGCCAGTTCGTTCTGTAGTTCATGTAGAAGGCAGCCTGGGATGTTGTCTGGTCTCATGGATGCTGCATTCTTGGCTTTGGAGAGTGTGTTTTTTTACCTGTGCAGCCATGATTACAGGAACTTTACATTCTTCCGGTATAGAGATGGGCTCTTGAGACGGGGGTAAAGTTAGCACTGAACCTATCTGCCAGGATGTTGGCAATATCAGTTGGGTCTGTATATTTAGTGCCATTGTGCTGTAACTCAGAGCAGATCTGAGTGTTGCCATTGAGATTCTTGACATAGCTACAGAATGCTTTGTGGTTGTCTTTAGAATCAGTGGCGATTTTGTTTTCGTAACTAGCTTTGGAGGATTTTATCAGGGATCACAGCTTCTTACTGAGGCTGACCAGGGAGCTCCTCCACTCATGGGATTTTACTCTCTTTTGCAATGGTTTCTTCCTTCTGTTGTACAGTTTGTTAATGGCAGGGGACCACCAGATTGACTTCCTTTTTTTGGAGGATAGCGTCTTGGTTCTGTTTGGGATAGCACGATCCATGCACTCATGTAAGTGGTTATAAAGTGCAATTGTGTAGGATTCAGTAGTCGTAACTGTATTGTCCATATGCATGGGTGTCATGAAGTTCACCACTTCTGTCTTAAGAAGCATGAAGTTGGCTTTGGAGAAATTTTTTACCATGGTTTTCTTAATGGGGGGGTGGGGGCAGGATGTGGATATCTAGGATAATTAGCTTATGGTCGGATTGGACCAATGAGGCATTGACTTCAAGTGTGGAACACCGGTCACTCATGTTGGTAATGACTAGATCTAGGATATTGTTGCCCCTGGTGGAAGTGTGGATAAGCTGATCCAGGGCATTGGAGTTTATGGATTCCAGTAAGCATTGAGCGAAGGAGTTGGTACATGAGTAGTTTTCCCAGTTAATTGTGGGGTAGTTGAAATCGCCCATTATTAGGGTGTTTGGTTGAACCCTAATATTTTCCAGTACATCAAGAAAAGTATGGGAATCCTGGGGCATGGTGAGTGATCTGTAGCAAGCTACAATTTGGATTGCAGTTTTGCCCAGAGTTAGTTGCACTTGGATAACCTCGGCTGCATTATGCTGAGCAACTTGCCTGGAGGTGTGGATATCCTTAATGAATATGGACACACCTCTGCCATTGGTGTTCCAGTCCGGGTTACATAGCCAAAAAGTGTGGTATGAGTTGTAGCCTGGTAGTGCAGGGGTGCTCTCTGGAGCCTTGAACCAGGTCTCAGTCACTGCACAGATATCGATGTTCTCCATTTTAAGGAGTGCCTCAAGTGAGTGCATTTTGAGATTTAGACTTCTAGCATTGAGTAGCATCACCCTCACTTTTTGCTTGCCAGTTCCTGTTACGGTGGTGAGTGTGTGGCTTAAAAAGATTTTGTTCCCCTTAAATGCTTTGTCTTAGCCTGTTTTATTACAGGATCAGGACATTATCATATCTAGGCTACTTGCTTGATGACTGCAAGTGATTTATATGCTTACTTAGCCTATCAGGACTTCGGTAGTAAAAACATTTGTTTGTCTACTTCTCCCTAGATGCTAGTACCCATTAATTATGCATTGTGTTTAAAACTTAGTGAACACTTTAGTAATAGTAACAAATCCAAATCGTCGGATTTGGATAATCCTGATTCACATAAAATGGACACGCCAAAGAGAAAGAAGAGAAGGCCGTGTATTTTCAAGCAAGAATGGATCACCGAGGATTTTGTATGGTTATCGAAAATTGATGATCACTCGGCAAACTGCTCTATCTGATTCACAGTGTTATGATTGTTTTTGAAGATGCCGTCCGAAACTTGGAGTTGAATGAAACTACAGCTGCTGAATTGTATGCCATTATAGAAAGTGTGATGTGCAAGCTGCAATAACGTCAAAGTGACAAATTCTATGGTTCTTCAGCCTATCAACTACTACATTCTGATATTGCAACTGCAGAAATGAAATGAAAATTTGAACAGGAAGCTGTTTGTCAAATTTGCAAAAACGGTATAACTATATCGTAAAACTATGATGAATCCATTTTCAAGCATTTTACTCTTCTCACATTAGACAGACATCCAGTGGCAGGACATACTGACAATACATGAACATTTTAAAGGCATAACTGTTGATACTGACAAGTTGTATGAAGAATTTTACATTCTTCGAAAAGTTAGAATTGACACTGTACAGTCAACGACACAGGTCAGTGATAGATGGGTAAAGTTTTTTAGTGTATTATCACCAAATGGCATTTATCTGCCTCATATTGTTTCATATGTTCCGTCAATCCTGGTCTCAAATGCTTTCTGTGAGACAGTTTTCAGCATAATGAATGAATTTTGGTCTGACAGCAGAAACAGACTGAACACAGACTTGGTGAAAGTAGAGTTAATGGTGAAGATAAATTTCAGCATGTCAAGCAGTGATTTATTTAAGTTTATTCACAGTGATAGTCAGCTACTAAAAACTGCCTCTTTCAGCAAAAGCACAAATTTAAACAACAATGCTTAAAGATTATGTATTTGCATGAACACTGGACACTGAATTTGAATCATTTACTTGTGACTGATGTTGCTTAACACAATTTGAGTTAATCATTTCTGCTGACTAGTCAAAAACTGCATTAAGCCTGTAACCTGTATAATGTAAAATTTAAGTAATATGTTTTTGTTACACTCATGCATGATTGCCATTCTGTGTTATAACATTTGACTATTCTTGTGTAAGCAGCACTAGGTCAAACCGTCAAAGCTGTCAAAATTGCCCGATGTCCTATTCATTCAGCATTTTAATACCCTCTATTTTAAAGATCATAAACAACCTGTGGGGTTCAGTATGACAACCTGACTGCACACTGTGACATCCAGCTAATATCCCACTGGACTGCCACCAATAATGTGATGTCCCCCACTTAAAACCCAGATCAGAAATTAAGCAGCCTCAATCCTCACCATGGACTTCAGTGTGGGAGCATCATAGAAAACACCAAAGTACAGAGTACACAAGAGTAAAATTCCACAATTTCCCTTAAGAGCACAACAGGAACACGCTCTATTTCCAAATACACTTCAGAGCAATGTGATCCAGTTTAAGACCTCTGACTCATACACTCAAAATAAATTCAAATCTCACACACACAGACACTTATGGGAAACCTGACACAGATTTCCAGCTGTGTCCCCTCCCCAATACAAATGGTAAATGCTGCCACCAGAGTCAGACAGGTCTACACGCCTTCCAAAGGGTGATCAATTATTAAAAATGAAATATCAAAATAAATGAAAGCTATGACTAGAAGCAGCCAGGCATACCAGGTGACCCGGAGAGTATCAAACAGGTATAAACAATCACTAATCTCTAAAGAACACACTGATTGTCCAGCCACAATGTAAAATAATGAAAAAAAAATAATAACAAGCAAAATTATTACAAGAATGTAAATCAATAACTTTCAATAAATACCACAATTCAATCACTAGAAATATAAAATTAAACTGTTTGATAAAAGTCTATCATTTTAGAAAAACTATCTAAATAACTAAACTTTTCTAATCTAACTAGAGAATACTGTCTCTGATCTAATCCAAAACATAACAGCAAGGCAAAGGCAAGCTTACAGATTTTGGTGAGTCTTTTTCTGGCTATCTTCTACACAGCACTATAAGTGACTGTAACTCTCAACTAACTGCTGCCCTTCATAAGCTGCACTGCTTAACAGTCTCAACTGTTTTATTTTAAAAATAACGGTCAGCTGCTTGAAAAAGTTCTTCTTCCTGTCAATCAGCTGTTCAAATAATCACCTAGCAACCAGTAACATTCTAAGGACATCACCCCCTGTTCAGCTGATTCTCCATAAACAGGTTGCACTTTATACAGTCTCCCTCACAAACATGTGCAACTAAAGGTGCATCAAAAACACCGACAGATTCCCTAAACATTTTTATAAACAGGGAGATACTCAACATTTTTAAAAACGTATTTACATTTTTACAATTGGACAATGCTGGCATACAATACAAGTTAATCTGAGAATATACACAAATCTCCTGCCAGACATGCTAACACAGATGACAGTGTTTTGACTTTCTTCACATCCATCATGACAAATTGACGATGATGATCATCAAGCATCCAGGATTGGCAAATTTCAGAGTTGGTAACCCTATTTCTAAAGGCAATTTAAGTTCATAGCAGATGTTCTAAATTTTTATTGTGAAAAATATGCAGAGGTCTTAGCAAGCCTAATAGTATTTCAACTGTAAGCCTAGAAATGTAGATCATAACCCTACATGTATTAAATATGCATTATTTATTTATTTGAAATATGGTTACCGGGAAAGTTTGTCTGGGAGAGAAGTCCATTTTCAGTGGAGGCCCAGGGAGAAAAGCTCCAATACAAAGAAAAAGAAAAACAGGTACATACAATATATCCAAATATACACGTTTTCTTTTCTTCTCAACTTTGTAAAGAGTCAAATTGCAAATAAACCCAGAAAGAAAAAGACACATGCAAACATCTGTACTAGGGAGGATAAAAATGCAAGTATAAGCATATCTAACATATATAAAGTTTTTACACAGAAGGTTTACAAACCAGTCTGCAAGCAATAGATTTACGTAGAACATTTAACACAACATGATACATACAATAATTACAGGAGAGATGGCTGTGTCAAGATGAGAAAGAAAAATAGGTAGGAGTGACAGGAACAAAGGAGCCTTGTACAGTAGGTCACAGAGTAGGAAAGAGATGATGATTTTTTAGTAGAAGTGGAGAAAGATTGTTGGAGGTGCAGAAAAAGATAAAGGATGAAAGTGAGAATGGCGTGGACGAATTAAAAGAGATAAGACAAGTAGATGGTATGCTGATGTGTCAGCACAGCGTGTTGGTGGTTAGGTTGAGTAGAAGCAGGGGGATATAAAAAGGAAGAAGGGAGGGTGAAAGAAAAAAAGTTAGAGATAGTTTTAATTCAGATGAAAGTAGAAGTGAGAAGGTAATAGAGTAAGAGGTAGGAGTGAGGTAACTGAACTTTGGTTAGAGTAAAGGAAATTGGAATCAGTTTGCTTTGGCACAGGAATAGATATGTGACCTAAGTAGGAAGTATTTTATTTTAAACTTGAATTTGTTGAAATTAGTGGTAGTTCTGTTATCTAAGGGTAGTGCATTCCATACTTTGGTCACTGAGTACAAGTATAGACTCTGTCCTGCTGTTTTGTTTGGTTTATGTAGAGTTAGAAGCTGTTTGTCTTCAGATAGGAGAGCTTGGTTAGGTCCATATATTTGAAGTATTGATTTTAAGGCAGAGCAGACTTCAGGATTGCAGACAACTTTACTGGCAAATGTAAGCAGAGTACAGTTGAGATGCCGGGGGAAATCTAGCCAGTTAAGGGACCTAAGAGCCAAACAGTGGTGCTTAAAATATGATACACTTGTTGCAAATTTAGTGATTCTGTTATAGCAGGCTTCAAGCTTATTTTTTAGTGTAGTCTGAGGACTGGTTAATATGGGGGCACACAAATAAATAAATAAGGGTAGCAAGTAGGCTGAGGCGAATGTTGTTTTGATAGCTGTATCCATGAAATTTTTCTGCTGATAGAGCATCCCAAGTTTGAGATGATTTTTTTGTTTTTTATTGTGCTACGTATATGGAGGTCAAGTTTACTGTCTGTTACCCCTAGAAATTTGGTATAAGGGCCTACTTCGATTTTTGTGTTGTTTAAAGAAAATATTAAGTTAATTGAACTTGCCCTACATGTAAAAAGGAGGAGTTTGATTTTGTTGAGGTTGAGTAGTAGTTGTGCATTACTGAGCCAAAATTCAATGGAAGAGAAGGCAGTTTGTTTTATTTGCCTGAGGTGATCTATGTTGTTGGAAGTGGAGATGAGAGCTGAGTCATCAGCATATTGGATTAGGGAACTTTGGCAGGAAGCAGTATGAGTATTATTTATGAAGGTGCTAAAGAGGAGAGGTCCAAGGATGGATCCTTGTGACTGTGAAACAACTCTTTTGCTGATTATATATTGAGAGAGACAGCCTTGCCATTTTATGCTTTGTTGTCTGTCAGCTAGATAGCTGGAAAACCACTGTAGAGAGAAAGTAGAAAGGTCAGGGGAAAAAAGCTGCTGTAAGAGTTTGAGGTGTGAAACAGTATCAAATGCCTTCAATAGCTCAAGAAATACCGCTGAGGTTAATTGGCCGGAGTCCCTTGCATTATTGTGTCCATAAAGGATATTATTGCAGATGTTGTGCTATAAGCAGGTCTAAAGCCGTGTTGGGTGGGTGTTAGGTCATTGTGGATTAGGTGGTTAAGGAGTTGCTTGTATACACATTTTCCAGGAGTTTGGAGAAAGGAGATAGAATTGTGATTGACTGGTAATTAGACAACTCAGTCAATTTACCACCTTTGTGCAATGGGATTGAAACTGATTTTTTTTTCCAATGGCAAGGGACACGGGATTCTGAGATGGATCTATTAATGAGAACGTTGACTTGGTATGCAATGGAAACAGCAGCAATTTTCAGGTATTCGGCTGGAAGATTATCAGCAGAAAGTGAGCAGGGTTTTATTTTATGCAATTGTTTACATATATAGCTAGTGGATACAGGATCTAGCGAGAGGATTGGAGGTTTAGAAGTTGTAGCAGAGATGTTTTCAGTAGAGGGGGAAGGGAGTGTGTTATGTTTGGATGTCATTTGAGAGAAAGGTGAATTGTTAATATTTATGGGGTTGGAAATATAGGGTTTACTAGGATCGTTAGCTAAGTTCGCTATGCTTTCAGTAAAGCGGATATTGAACAACTCTGCAATTTCAGGTGGAGATTTGTCTGTAAATGGGGAATGGTTTTGTTTGTGTCCAGGGTTGAGAAGTGATGAGAAAAGAGATCAAAACTTCTTGGGGTTGTTTTTGTGGTCTGTTATTGTTGAGAAACATATTGCTTTTGTATAATTGTTTCTGCTTGCTTGCATAAATATCTATAGTTTTGGAGATTATGATCACATCTATTTGTTTGCCCGTCCTTCCAGGCTTTACCTCTATTTAGTAGTATTTTTATGGACCTTGTTAGCCATGGGGCAAGACTGATTTTTTGTTCTTTTTATTCAGAGTGGTGCTAGGCTACTAAGGGTGTCTAGAAACAATTTGTTAAAGTAGTTAATTGTGCCATCCAGGGGTAGTATTTTCAGTATGGATCAGTTTAAGGATTTGAGTACATCAGTAAAACATTGCTGATTGAAGCTGGTTAGATTACAGGAGGTTTTATAATTATGACCTTTGGATAGATGGGTAGTTGTTCTATATGTGTTTGCAGGCAAGTGTTCACTTAATGCGTCTTGGACAGTATCGGAGTTGGAATATTTATTTGGGTCTGTGACTAGGATCCAGTCTAGAATTGATTCTTAGGAATTCTAGCTGAAGTTGTAATAAGTTGTGTGAAACCAAAAAGATTTATACTGTTCAAAAAAATATATATATGACAAATCCAGTCCAGAGTCCAATAAAGACAGCCAAAATATTTATTAGAATCTCTCTAGTGCCTTGGCAGTATTGTCTTCAATGGAGTATATCACGATAAAGATTTATACTACTGTCTGGAAAGTTAAGATTAAGTTTTGCCAGTCAACATTAACATCACCCATTACAATCATTTCACTGGATATATTTTGAGATAACCAGGACAGGATGTCCTCTAGTATGGGAGTGTTGTGACCTGGGGGGATGTGCAGAACTGTAAAACAAAGTTGTTTGGAAGGGTATGAGGAGTTCAGCATTACTAAATTTAGGGACTGGCTTGGAGTAGGGTACTATTGTATATGGGTTGGGGTACATTAAAGCTACCCCTCCTGATTTTTTATGAGTTCTATCAGATCTAATTATACTGAAGCCTGAAGGGAGTAGTACGGAGTCTTGTACATTTGGTTTTAGTCATGTTTCTGTGATTGCGAGTAGGTCAAGCGTATGTTGCAGTAGCCATACATGGAAGTCTGTTATTTTACTGCAAATGCTATATATGTTTAGGGTGACTAGAAATAAATTGTTAGAAGGGGTTCGAAAGGGAAGATGGAGTAGGTCCTGAGTGTAGGTAAATGTCCCCAAACTAGGGTAAATCTGAGTAATGATAGGAGTAATGGTTGGTGCCGACTGTTTTTTTTTTTTAGATTTTAGTTCTGAGAGGAGCACTAGTTTAGAATTTGAGTAGGGTTGCAAAATGTTATGTTTTATAAATAGAAGGGCATGTGATGCAAATAGGCTAGCTGACATATTGGAGTACCTTTTAGTTTGTATGTCAAGTCATATGTTGGATGTAATAGAAGTTTTGAGAACATTGATTTTGTGAGTTTTGAGTGTTGTACAATGTGTTAGGAGTGAAAAGGATAGTGTGAGGCAGAAGAGATTGGCTGTTGTGGAAAAGGGGTATGCCATGTTAGGACTAGCTAAGAGGAGTAAGAAGGAACACAGGAGGGGAATGTGGTAGGAGGGAAGATGTTACTGGGATTAATGTGGCAGGTGAGAGGGTTGTTTTAGTTTGCGTGATCAACGCTGAATGGTTGCCTGAGGGGGTGTAATACAAGGCTAAATGGAGATGTATGTGATTGGTGGAGAAGTTAATGGGGTGTGGTTAAGGACAGTTTAAATATAATGGAAGTGTGGGTGGGTGGTAATTTGGGTAGAGCAGGGGAGTGAAGTAACACCATTGCAGATTATGGGCTGACCCACAACAGTAGATATATAGGGGAAAAAAAACAAACAGAGTGGCGGCTTTCGGGTATGTATGTAATGCGACAGGAAGAAAAATACTGCCAACACTGTTTCTAATAAAAGTTTTGTACTTAGCTATACCTGGACCTGATTGTGTTATACAGGACCAATCTAACTGAAATTTTAAAACAATATCCGTCTTGGTTTAGGCTATAAAGAAGGGATATTTAAAATGACCAACAACTGAGCTACAAGGGGGGGGGGGGGAGCGAGTCCTCTAGCTGCATGTATTGACACACAGCAAGGTAATACTCTAACAGAAAATGAGTTAAAACTGTAACAAATGTACTGTGCTTTTTGAAAAGTTTGCCATAAATAACATTTAAAACATTTTAAACATTTAGTGTCCCTACTTTATAAAAGTGTAGTTTTACGGACAAAGCAGGGGGAGTCCATAGATTTTTACTGATGTAAAGCTCTGTTCCCTAAGTTGCTGAACTGACCATAGAGGATGATTTACAGCTATGCGCATAAAAGGTCTTGGGTAATTTTCATTATTTTTATTTAATATTTGTTAAACAGGTAAGTGGGCTGGTTCATAGAAACCTTTCAGCCAGAGCCATGGAATTCCCCCCCATCAGCATCTCATCATCAGCATGTCAGACAAACTAAAAAAGATACTGGATCAAAAGGGGCCATAGACCTGATTCACTTAGACCTCAGCAAAGCATTTCACATGGTACAACACAGCAAGCTAGTGAACAAGTTAGGAAGACTTAGGGGGAGCCAAGGGTAGTACCATGGATAAAATACTGTCTGGGTAGTATGGCAAAGATGACAACTGTGAGTGGACCATTCATGTGAAGACAAACAGGGTGCCACAGGAATCACCTGGCATACATTTCTGTGATTGGTTAACATAAGTGTACAAAGAATGAGAAGGGAACTTGACAAGACTGAATAGTCTAAAGCATGACAGCTTACATTTACTACAAAAAGAAAGAAAACAAGTAATGTATATGAGAAGCATAAAACCAGAGGTACACAACTAAAGAGAAAGAAGTAACAACAAAAACATATGAGGAAAGGCTGCTGGTAATAGCCATATCAGATGATCTAAAGGAAAGCAAGGTGATAAAAGCAGCAGGAAGATGATGAAATTAAGAGGTACACAGAAAGAAATGTTGCTATTGTAACAGGAGGAGGACCACAACATCCTATCCACAGCAAGTTGCTTGCAACCTCTTTTCTCCTGGATTTGAGTCCCTCATTCTCAACTTTTGTAGTTTGTGCCACTCAGTTTTAGCTAAGACTGAAACACAAAATGCTATTTGGTTACCTCTATAAAAGGCATTTGCAGTTTAATAAATGAACTGTTACAAAAATGATCATAATTCTTGCAGTTTATTGAGTCTACCTGATTAATAATTGAACACTTAACAACATTTTTATAATTCCATTTATTAACTTAGTCATACACTGTCACATCCATGTATTTGTATGAGCCCATACCCTAGTCTTTTACTGTTTCCCCCACCTTACTACATGCTCTTCATAATCACTACTACTGTATATGGCAGATGTTTGAGTTAGTCTCTGCAGTTCATTCACTTAAATGCAGAATGATATGGTATTCTTACAAACTGCTGTTTAAACCATTACATTTCTGTCCATTGCTAGCAGTTAGCATACAGGATGTCTGGCAGTTAGCATAGAGGAACTATGTCAGTTAGCACACAGGATTAAGGATATGAGCGGTCAACAAGCTGCTTTCTGTTGTCCAGGGTTTGATTTCCTCAGTCTCCACTTGCTTACCTTATGACTGAGCAAGTCACCTAACCAGACAGTGCTCTGGGACAGTCTCCTGAATGGTCTCTAGGACTGCATGTCTAGTAACCTAGCCACCTAAGAACATATATTCCACTGGACTGTTCTTGTGGTCATTTGCTATGTCGTCCTTTCACTTTTTCAAAATGAATCCTTTAAAATGGGCAAAACCTAGAAATAGTATAGCCTCAGATTAGTGTGATGTTCTACTTACTACGGTTTCCTGCAACTTACCATTGGATAAGACTACCAGACCTAGTTAGGTTAACATATACTCTTTTTTTTTCAGAGTACATTTCTTATCCTAACTGACACCAGGCATCCACACTGATCACTTTGCTTATGATATCTATAGGAGATAGACCAGTAAAATCTTACAACAACCTCCACTGCCTTTCTAAAAGAGTCATTTTGAGCACCTGTCAACCACAAAGTTGTAAATGACTTTTTTACCCAGATACTAAAACTCAACTAATCTATCTTTTCTGTCTAGACCCTTAGTTTTGACTATAATTAGCATGAATCACTAGTCATGAATGTAATTTATTTATACTTCAAAGGCATATTTAATTATTTATTTGCATTTGTTTACTCAGATAGTCCACTGGGCCAAAAAGCCCATTTTCAGTGCAGGCCCAGGGAGAAACGCTCCACAGGTAACAAGAAACAGAAAACATGCCAACAGATACAATAACAAGGGTATAACATAAAGCCAATACATTTGGCAAAAGTACATTACTGGAGAATATATAATAGTATGACATGAAGTAAATACATTTGAAGTTAAGGTTGTTACAGGGCTATGTATATGTATGTTATATGCTATGAATGTATCTTCAGTTTGCCCAACATGAAGACTGAGTTTCACGCAATGGCTCTAATCACTGCTTTCCTTTAATTGTCTCCATTCTAGGTCCCTTCAGAGACAAGGCATTATAACAACCACATCTCAGGCAGTAGAGTATATCACATGGCTTCCATTTGTCCTGGAAGCATAACTCTGAACTTCTAAGTGCAAGAAGTCTGGATAAAGCTAAAAATAATTGGGGGTACAAAGACCCAAACTTAGGAACAATTTTTACATATTCCTCTTATAAACTTAGAAAGTTGGCAAAATAACAACTTTTATCTTAGCATGCATTTTCCTTAAGGATATGAAGTGTAAACCTCAAATGTATGTCATTATATAGGAATTTCAATCCTCAATGATTTGGCAGAAAAGAAAAGAATGAACCAAAAATATGAGGTAAAAATCTGGACATTCTACAGAAATCTGGATATTTGAGAGGTATGCCTGAAAGAAGAGTGCATTACATGTAGGACAAATGAAGTTAAATGCAAGAATGAAAGTCAAAGTAAGAAGGTGGGAAATTATCCAAGGGGAACTCCAGTCTACCCCTTTATCTAGTTGTTTTGTTGGGCATACCATTGCATCAATACTCCCTTTGGTCTGTCCCATGCTATTTTAAGATATAATATAGATAGTTCTGCAACTGCCCACTCCACTCATCTGCCAACCTCCATATATCATAACACCTCCTAATTACTTACTGTCAAATCTGAAACATAGGTCTCCTTTACCCTTGAGTTATGCACACCTTCTACTTTAGTGAAACTCCCCATCTGATCCATTGTGCAATATTCAAACCTCCAATCACGACAGATGGGAGATTCTCTTATGTTATCGTTTTAGCCCTCTATTAAATTAAATTCACTCCAGCCTATTAACATCCTTTCTGAAATAAGACTTCCAGAAGTGGGCTTCATAATTCTTCTGTTCTAACTTCATGTCAATTCAAAGAAACTAGGCCCTCTTTTTTCCTGACAGTTCTATGTGTCCACACCCCTAACCACAGTGTATTCCATTATTTAAAGAACTGGTTTCCAGCAGTACTTTTTATTCACCTGACAAGTGGAGTGATGCAGTCACAAACATTACTCAGAATTTAATTCCTAAATTAATACTAACATAAAACAGAACATGCACACAGGATGATACAGTTGAAAGTACACTGTAAATGACCTACATACAAACAGGACAGTACAGCTGAAAGAACACAATAAATGACATACAAAGTTACAATAATAGAAGAATATGCATTACGCTGGTATGATGTTAGCAAAGATAAGATAGTATTTCTCTGTATTCAAGAAGTTGTGTCTGTCACAGATACAGATTCAAAGCACCATTGCTGTCAATGTGCTTAGCTGTTATTGGGTACTTCTCTGTCATATGATGTGCCTTTCTTCTCCTTCTCACTAAACCATAAATGTGGATACACGTTGGTTTTCTGTCTCTTTGTTGGGTCACTCCTAAAACCATCATGGTAATATACATGATTCTAAATGGTGTCAGAATCTTATTTATGTGACCCTTTACCCACCTGTTTCCACTTTAGTCTTTGCTTATTTTTCTCAAGATATTTCTTATTCCTCTGGACAAAGTAGCCTCTATTTCTTTTTTATACTGCTCATTTAACCCTCACCTACACAGTCTCACTTTTTCCCAACATAAATAACATTAAAATCGTCAGTAGCATGTAATTTTTAATGTGAAATGATTGTTGTTTCCTACCTTGTGACATCTTGTATCTTTTGGAAGAAATCATTACTCTATTCTGGCTCAGCCAGTCTGCACATTAACAACTGGCATCCCCATGCCTATATGATAATTTGTCTGAGAACTAGAAACTGTTTATTCAAAAAGTCTGACCTCTGTCTTGCTGTGAATAGAACTGCAGACAATTCAGAGAAATCCAGTGTGCAATGTTCCTATACACCGCAGTTGAAGAAACCGTAAAGGTATTTAACACTTTTAACTTTAGAGAGGAAGGAAGAGACAAGTTAGCAGTCACAAAAACTAATTCTCATTCATACTGGGAACTAAAGAAAGCTATTCCTTGCATCAGGCATTTGAACTGTCTTGTACTGAAAGATAAAAAGTCATTATCATAAGTCATATAAGACTAGACATGTTAAAGCATATTCACAAGTCAAATCTGACCATTATGAAGCACAAAGATGGAGAACAGGGCATTTTATTTTAGCCAAATATGCATGAGCAGAACAACATCTTTATCTGTGACTGTGATACTTATGCAACAATCACAAACCAGAACAGGAAAGAAGTGGTACATGATGAAATTCCAGGACTTCTGTGGAATAAACTTAATCAGGATTATACTGCATGTCCTGACTTCTTCTTCTTCTTTCGGCTTTTTCCCGGTTAGGGGTCGCCACAGCGGATCACCATGTCCGCACATTGATTGGCAGTGGAGTTTTACGGTGTCGAGTTGCCAGCCCGGCGCCCAACCTTCCACAGAAGGCACACTCACACACACACCTAGGGCCAATTTAGAGTGTCCAATCCACCTGCAGCATGTCTTTGGGATGTGGGAGGAAACCGGAGCACCCGGAGGAAACCCACGCGACCACAGGGAGGACATGCAGACTCCGCACAGAAAGCACCCCAGCCGAGAAATGAACCGGAGAACCTCTCGCTGTGAGGCGGCAATGCTAATCACTGCACCACCGTGGCCGCCCATACTGCATGTCCTGACTACTAATTCAAATTTCCAGAAGTGGTAGATCTAACAAATACATTCAGTTCCATTGTAATTCATGTGCTCAAAGGTTTTAAGAAGTGATTTCTAATTACGGTCCTAAGTTTACAAGCACTGAATTTCAAAACTTTTCTAAAATCTCAGAATTTAAGCATACCTTGTCAAGTCCTCCCTATCCAAAAGTAATGGTCAACAGAAAGAAAATTTTTCACAAAAGACAAGTCATCTTCAGTTGACCATTATCTATCATTACAAGAATTCTGAAACATGCTACAACATGTTTATCACTTCACAGATACTGAAGGATAGAACACTTAAACTGAAGCAATCAATTTGCACTTGTTTCTCCAGCCAAGCATTAATTAAGAAATTCTGCGAAGACTAAAGAAAAGACAGGCAACGAACACAGAGGCAAAAGAAATTTGTCTGTGACAAATAAAGAAGAAAGAGTAATGATAAAAATGTTGAATAACATGAAAACTTCAACAAAAGACCACATATAGTCTAATCACTACCCCTCTAGTCATTTTAGATGAGCCAAGGTCTTACAATTTTTTAAGGGAACGATTACAGACTATTGTAGAAAGAGAAAATACCCTTCAAACATTCTTACCACAGTTAAGATTTTTTAGCACTTTCTTAAAAAAAGAAGTTATGTACTCACCATAACGTTCTATGTTTGCTGTCCAGTATCTCGCCTTCAGTCTTGCTGTTTGGGTTCGGAGTCAAAACATCGGCTCCAACTCAGCCTATCCTAAAGCTTGAGAGCTTCTACTGGCTCAAGGCTGAGTCCTATCCCATGGTGCTTAGCGGCTATTCCCCAGATCTCACTTGAAGAAGGTTCCTATGATAAGTTCAATATCCAAAAGGATAATATCTGAAAACATATTGTCATAAAGATTAACAAGAAAAGGCAAGAAGGGAATCAGACCTTATCTGCCAATTTCTGAGAACAATTCTTCTAGATCCCAGATGGCTGGGAGGGATGCAAGACTGAAGGTGGGATACAAGACAACAAACATGGAATGTTATGGTGAGTACATAACTTCTTTATGTTATGTTGTCCCATCTCGCCTTCACTCTTGCTGTTTCGGACAGAGTCCCCAGCACCTTTTTCTTGGGTGGCTCAAGGGAATAAACTCCTCAGGACAGTGGAACCAAAGGATGCCCTGTTCCGGAAGGCCACATCTACTTTGTAATGAGTAATAAAGGTACGAGGGTTAACCCATGTAGCAGCAGCACAAATTTAATCCAGTTGAAGTCTGGCTTAAAAGGCAATGGAGGTAGATACCGCTCTAGTTGAATGCCCTTTGATTTTCCCTGGTGGTTCCTTATTGTGGGAATCATAGACATATGTGATGGTCTCAGTAAGCCATTTGGACAAAGTAACTTTTCAGATTGCCAAACCTTTCCTATTTTTTGAATAGGAGACAAACAATTGGTCTGACTTTCTAAATTCTTTGGTCCTATACAAATAAAAATGCAACTATCTATGCACATCCAGTTGGTGGAGATTATACTCTGTCTTGTTGCCATAGTTAGGAAAAAACACTGGCAATTCTATATTTTGGTTTAAATTGGCTTGAGAACAAACTTTCGGCAAGAAGGAAGGATTTGTTCTAAGGGAAACTCTATCTTTGTGGAAGATCAAATAAGGTGGATGGATAGACAAGACTTGCAACGCTGATAATCTCCTGGCTGAAGTAATTGCTGTCAGGAAGAGTGTTTTCCAAGATAAAACTTTTAATGAACAAGATGATGCTGGTTCGAAAGGGGGCAGGATCAAAGATGACAATACTAGATTGAGGTCCGAAGGAGGAGGAGATTCTCTGAAGGGAAGTCTTAACAGAAAGGTACCCTTGAGGAAGGCTTTGCATAGTCTATGAGACATTAGACTAGATCCAGATTCTCCCACATGATAATTAGAAATAGCAGCTAACTGTACTCGAATAGTGGCAGCTGCTGCCCCTTGATTAAAAGTTTCTGTTAGAAATTCCAGAATTGCAGGTATAGATGCTGTAAAAGGATCTACATGCCTTTTGTCAGCCCAACAAGAGAACCTCTTCCATTTGCTTGCGTAGAGATTCCTAGTTGTCTGCTTGTGCGAGGAGACTAGAATATGACGAACTGCAGGGAACAATTCCAGACGCCTGGCTATGAGCAGAAGTGAAGCAGCCAAGCTGTCAGCTTGAGGGTGTGGCTTGCAGGATGGAGCATTCCTGACTGATGCATCAGAAGAGCCGGCACAGGATCCAGGATCCATGGGTCCTCCTGAAGGTAGGGCCAAAGGAAGGGGAACCGAATCTGATGAGGCCAGTATGGCGCAATGAGAATTAACCTCCGACTCAACAACTTTGCTTTCTGTATAACCTTTGGAATCAAGGGAAAAGGGGGAAAGGCATAAAGAAGACCCAGGGGCCAATCTTGAATCAGAGCATCCCTCTGTGACTCTCCCAGAGGGGGGATTAGGGCAAAGTAGCTGCTGCATTTGGAATTGAAGGGAGTGGCAAAAAGGTTGCAGCAAAGCTGGCCCCATTTGCGAAAAATTTGATTCGCAACTTCCTAATTGAGGGACCACTCGTGAGGCATGAGCATCGCTCTGCTTAGCCTATCTGCTATAACGTTGGATTTCCCTGAGATATGCATTGCTGTCAGAAAGCGTTGAGAAGATATCACCCATTGCCATACTCTCTGGGCCTCTCGACATAGAGGGTAGAATCTGGTTCCCTCTGTTTGTTGATGTACCATACCACCAACATATTGTCTTTCTGAATTGCAATAGCCCCCGTGGGAAGAGAGTCCTGAAGTGCCTGTAACGCCAGAAGCACAGCCCTCATCTCTAGAACATTGATATGCAAATGGTACTCGTGATATTTCCAAACTCCTTGGACCGTCTGTCCCCCCTATCTGGGATGTGTCCATGGTTACCGTGGTGATAGGTTGGGGGAAGTACAAACAGTCTGCCCATTGTTACCTTAGTGGACTGAACCCACCAAAGTAGGTCCTTTTCGCAAGAGTGAGTTATGAAAATTTTGTGAGATATGGGTAACTCCTGCATGGACTACTGGACGAAGAGTAGCCACTGCAATATTCTCATGTGAAGTCATGCCATGGGAAGTAGTGTTATTGTCAATGCCATAGAGCCTAGGACTTTTAACACCAATCTTGCCTGTACTCTGTTCTTGTTGAGTAAAATAATCACTTGACTGCGTAATGTCTGTATCCTTTCTTAAGGTAGCCTTGCCAACATGTCATTTGTATTTAAATCTTCACCAATGAATGTAATATGCTGTGATGGCAACAAGGCAGATTTTTCTGTATTTATAGTAATGCCTAGTCTTGAGAAGAGATGGATGTTGTAAGTTTCTTGCTTTAATCAGTAGTTGCTTGGTGGTGGCTGTTAGGAGCCAGTCATCTAAGTATGGAAACACCTGACGTCTCAGATGAGCCATGACTACTGCCATGCATTTGGTAAACACCCTGGGAGCTGTGGTAAGTCCAAAGGGCACAGCTCTGAACTGGTAATGACTGGCTCCCAGTCAGAAGCATAGAAATCTTCTTGAGCACCTGTCCATCTTTATGTGGTAGTGCGCGTCCTGAAGATCTAACAAGCACATCCAATTGTCTTTTCCCAGAAACGGGAGTATAGACTGCAGTGTTACCATCCGAAACTTTGACTTTTTTACCGACTTGTTTAGTCTGCTGAGATCCAATATGGGTCTCCAGTCCCCTGTCTTTTTTGGAACTAAAAAGAACCTTGAGTAAATTCCGGATCCTAGTTGGTCTGCGGGGACTTCTTGGATGACTCTTTTTTTCTGGCAACTTTTTTATTTCTAGTGCTGCTTGATCCATTTGACTGGGTGGAATGTCTGGGATAGACTTTGGTGGTCGAGGTGTACATTGGAAGGGGATGTTGTATCCTCTGGATATAATGGACTGTACCCGCCTCCTTTCAGGAGTGCTGAAAGGGCCTACCAGAGAATGTATCTGTTGTGCGGACCCCCTCTGCCATGTGGACAGCGTCTTCTGTTGCTTCCCCCTCTGCCCCTGGGGGAAGGATCACCACGAGTGTCAGATAAGGCTCCTTTGGATTTATGGAACCACATTTTCCCCCCTTTTGACCTTTAGGATAATTTCTGGTAGGGGCAGAAAAATGGACTCAAACGGCAGACAGAATCTTACCATCCTGTAGGGCTCCTGGGGAAAGTTTCTTTCACTTTGGCCCGAACAATGACGAGCCATCAAAGGGAGTGTCAATAAAGGAAGAATGGAAGGGTTCGGCAAACTCACAAATGCGCATCCAGAAATGTCGACGAAGAGCTATTCATGTGCCTGCTGCCCTGCTCGCTCCATCGGCTGCATAAGATATGAGACGCATGTAGGAGTTAGATATGGAGGTTAAGTCTGCAAGCTGGGAGTTGATAAGTCATGGGCTGTAGCACCTTGAAGGCTATCTCCTAACTCTTTTAGGAGATCCCTCTGAAGTTGCGTGAAATGCGATAAATAATTCAGTAACTGTAAGGTAAAGGCCACGGAGGAGGACATACGTTTCCCGTATCTGTCCATCGTATGGGAATCCTTGTTTGGTGGATGAACAAATACAGAGGTTTCAGCTAACTCCTTTTTTGTGGCCACTGCCACCACCATTTCATCTACAGGAACCCCTTTAGTTTAATATTGCCTATCTTCTGGGGGCGTAATGAAGTTATTAGGTCTCCACGGAACAGGGTCCACTGAGTCCGGAGAGTCCCACACCTTTCGGCTCACCAAACCCAGGAGTGGGTCAAAAGGTGGAGACACCCAAGAGGTGCAGGGGCGAGAGCCAAAAGCCTCCAGGTATACTGACATCTTCAGAAGGGGAAAGGGACTTCCAGCCATCCCTCTGTTTAAGGATCTCCAGGATGTCTGAAAAGGAGACGTCCTCAGAGGGTGACCTTGGGGACCTTTCTGAATCCTCTAAGTTGGTATCAGAAGTGACAAACTCAGGGGAGTCTATGTGCTTCCTCTTGCACTGTCTCTTCTGAGAGACCTCCTCAGTGTGATGTTCTGGGGAGGTATCGGAAGAGGAGGATCCACCCACTCTGTGGGTGATGGAGTGGTAATGAAGAGGTGGACACTGGTCCTTTAGGAGGAAGAGAGACTGGAGCCGAAGGTGGAGCAGACTCAGTTGAGAGCACACTCTGCATCACTTCGAAGACACTACGGTCCTGGGCCTAAAAAGACTCAGGCCCCGAGAGGCATGGAGATCTCCTCTGCACCGAGGAGGGTGGCTCCGAGGCAGATGTGGGAGCCGAACTCACCTGAGCCGAAGCGCCGAGTGGGAGAGCTGGCTCCGACAAGGGTGCAACTCGACCTCCCCCCCCAGAGCCGACCAGGGAGTGTCAGTCCCCAGGTCCCTCAAGGGACAAAGGTACCGTTGTCAGCTCCAAGATTCGATGGGCTGGGCTCAACAGAATTTCAGCTAGGGCCTGGGTCCAAAGCAACCGCTTCACCACCCACTCCACGTCATCATCTGATAGCCTGGAGGATCTATAGGAATGACCGGAAGACTTGTGGCTACCTGCCACCGACTGTAGTAAAGGAGATACCGGCACCGAGCGAACAGGCTCCAAGGACGGTGACCGGCTCCTTTTTCGGCTCTGCAATGGTTCTGATGAGACAGATGGAACCGAGTGAGAACCATGTTTCTCAGGCCTGACAACTTTTGGAGCCAAAGCAGTATCAAGTTTGGTGCTGATTGTCAGCTCAGACACCGGAGTCGATGAAGCAGACTTTTCAGTCTTGTCAAATTTTTTGGTCTGATTTCCTTTGTCCACTTTTAATATGCCCCTCAATATAAGCTTATTCCTCCTCTACTGCAAGACCCTGGCACTAAAACTGTGACAAACGGAGCAGGAATCTTGAAGATGGAGGGGACACAGACAGTACACACAACTAGTGTGTCTGTCAGTAAAAGACATCTTTTGAATGCAGGAATCACACTTCTTGAATCCTGACTTGCATTCCTTAGCTGCTTCCTGAGACATGCTAGCTATAAGGAAAAAAATTCTCAATAAAGTTAAAAAAAACTATAACTTCTATAGAAAGAGAAAGATAGCAAAAACAGGTATCTAAAATAATTTTATATATATATATATATATATATATTTATATATATAAAGAGAAGGAAAGGGAGGAGGAGAAGTCTCTAAGTTAAATGACTATCTCCTCCACTGGAGGAGATGTCTCTAACTTAAATGGTGTACTCCTAAAAGGGAAAGAAGGAAGAAAAGGGTGCAAGAATCCTCTAATTTAAATGGATTCTTGAGGAGACAACAAAGCCCAAAGAAAAAGATAGCCGCAAAGGTAAAAATGCAACGTTTAGAGAGCCTAAAACAGCACAAGGTTTTATGATAGAACTAGTAAGTAAAACAGATAATAATTAGAAAGTAACTATTATAAAATATTAAATTTTTCAAATCTGAGCCAGTGAAGTAAATCCCGAAGCATCAAGCAGCAAACGAGATCTGGGGAATAGCCGCTAAGCATCATGGGATAAGACTCAGCCTTGAGCCAGTAGAAGCTCTCGGGCTTTAGTATAGGCTGAGTTGGAGCCGAGGTTTCGGCTCCAAACCCAAACAGCAAGAGTGAAGACAAGATGGGACAACATAACATTGTTATGCATCAAAAGGGTGACATCCTGAAACCAATCATGAAGACAGTGACAGAACAGCGTTCTACAAAATAAATATACAGACTCTAAGAAGAGATTTGTGAAATATTGCCTAGTTTAGAAGTTAATGAATCCATTCAAATGTCTGAAAAGAACAACTTACCAAATGTTTATCTAAGTCAACCTATGCAACAAAACATGGATAACTTGTTAGAAAGCCATTTAAATATACTATTGTAATTTCTATGTAGTATACTCAAACTAACTCTAAAGATTAAAGTAATGAGTACTGAAGAATACTGTTTTCTTTTATATATATATATATATATATATATATATATATATATATATATATATATATATATATACATACATACATACACGCACACACACACACACACACACACACACACACACACACACACACACACACAAATGTTTACAAGATGCACAAGTTTTATATGTAGTAGTATTCTTGTTTTGCCTGTGTAAATAATTTATTAGATAATTTATATTTTATAAATTAGGGAAATGTTATAGATTATATACTACCATCACTTTAATAATGGGTTTAACTTCAGTTGGGTATATATTTATCATGGAATACTCTTCCCTTCAGTTAGTTGCTTCAAATAAACTTTGAGTCCCATTGTACAGATTGGTGCCATGCCTTTTAATCAGGCATGTCCTAACACATCTTCCAGTTAATACGCAAAATATTACAATGTCTAGATACAAAAACAAAAAAGAAAAACATGGCAAGTTAAAACATACATAAAAATAAGAACATATTACACAGTCTACATAATAAATGGAAATAATGACAACTGTGAATATAAACCATGTAAAAATATACACAAGCAAATGTACAGTCTATTAACCCATATTCAGGTACATTGTAGTTGCATGACCATTAGGTGATAAGACAATTATATATATATATATATAAACATTCAAAGAAATCTGACTGAGGATAGGTGTATTCCATAATTTATCAATACATACATGGTAGCCGGCCATTTTCAAAGTGACTAGTGGACTTAAGCACAAGATACAAGTTCTTGAAGGTTATGATAAATCTTCCAATGTATGGCATTTACAGACTGAAAAAAATATGGGCAAACATCTGATTACTATGAGAAATGCTGGTTGAATGCCTGCCATTGTACATAATCAAAGGAGGTGTAGTGGTAAGTTCTGAAATAATAACCACCAGAAAACCTAGTAAACCAACTGCAACCTTGCTTTGACAACTGAAAACGAGTTATGAAAGATGTGTAAACACATGGGCAGAGTACAGCAGACTGCAGAGAAGGAATTATATGCACAGTGGAAATGAACTGATATGCACTTCATCTGAATGTGCATTCAATTCAAGCGTTTGTATTTGTTAACCGACACAGAGTACGGAGCTCCTTTTTCCGAGTCAGTCAGCCCAGTGACCAGTCTACGTAAGTGATTTGCTGACAGTCACACAGGCAAATGGAAGACGAGAGAATCAAGCTCTGCACCTCACAGGAAGCAGCCTGGTGATAAAAAAATGTCTGTATTCACAAAAACTAAGATATGGAAATGAGTTCGGTCGACTTTCTTTATTTCCAAAGAAAAGTTAAATTTTAATTCTGATATCAAACATGGAAATAATGTGATTTTTTTAGTAGAAATTAACAGATTACACATTCCTTGGTACCTTTAAGGATATTCTGCACAAAACTATTGCAGTGTTTTGGTCCCATCACTCACCTAGGATTTTCAGATGTGCCTTAGATTTTGCCTCAGAATTATGCTACGTTCCTTTTAAAATGTGCGATTCTGTAATAGAATGGCCGCTGTCAATAAATATTAGAACTGTCGATTTCTTCAGAAAAATATCTGAAAATGATTGAACGTGTTTACCACTCAGCACAGCTGTCCCCAATTGAGAGCTACGGCCACGTACGTTACAACAGCAACTGATGTAATCTGAACTAGAAACATGCACACATAAATGCCCTAATCGGTATACAAAATAAACCAGATAACATGAATGTGTTAGGATGACTGACCATCACTCAAATACCACCTTCTTTTAACATGCAAAATATGCATTTCACTTACAGAAAAAAATGTTGTTAGCAATAAACGTCATACATTACCCCGACGTCATTGAATTAGTATGAAATACAGATTCCTGATAATCAAAATGGGTTAAGAGACAATCAGTGGATTTTTTAGCATCTCATTAACTGTTTACCCCCAAAACATCCTAGCAATCAAACCAACATTAAAATGCGGTAAATGGATTATCCTGCTATCTAGTGAACTGCACTCATCCTGCCTGGGGACACTGGCTGTATATGCTATGTTCATACAAACATTAAAATGACATTTTTATTATTGTGACCACACATTCACCAGCCCGGCTCCCCCAGGCGACCTTTACTTTGCGAATGGGTGGCACTGGCTGCAAAAACTGGATAATGCTACAAGCTCCGTTATTTACTTGTCATTGATGATTAGACACACGTATGCACTGCAGAATATTAGTTAATCTGATTTACCTGTAATGGAAACGTAGCTGCCTTGTTCCCAACGTAGCCCCTAACAACGTGACTCTGGATGGACAGCACCTTGCAATCCATGCTTGCTTAGACTGACTGATAAATGTAGCAAGAGACCCAAGTATAAAAGATGTTGAATGGACAGTTGGCAGTTCGGGTGCTGTGCCACAACGTCGTTGGCACTTGTTTACTGCTCAGGATAAAATCTGCCACACAAAAAGCCGGTGTAGAATTTAGCCTCGAGAACAGCTGAGAAGAGGAACACAGATGAACAAGCCGTATACAGGCACTGGAAGAACCAAGTATTCAATGACAAAACTTTCAGGCAAACACTCAAGACAACCAAGCACTTACATCACTACAAGTGGGCTCAGTACTAGTTTGCTTTAGAATACATACTGCCCACAGGCGGGATTTAGCAATACTGTGATTTTTCTGTACTGTAGTAAATTGGTGTTTGATTTCCAGGCCACTTGGAAAATAATTTCGTTTTCTGGTACGCCTATTATGATATGTTATATGATGAGTGAATTTCAAATAAATTGCAGCTTTGTGCGCAGTGTTTATTAACATTTTGTGCAATAACTAAGCCAAGAGCCACACGTCATTTGTAAAACTAACTTCACATGTTATACTCGTAATTTCAAAATGCGACTGCTACTCCATTATTGTGAGTTTATAAAGTATTTGAGCTTAGTAAACGTTTCTTTCGTATTGTATACTGTAAGTTGAATATTATACCGGTAATAATACCTCTCAAGTGTACCTCATTTGGGGTCGTAAAAAGTTCATGTTCCTCGAAGTTTCACATTGAAAGGGTCTGCCATATATTTAGTGTTAGGTTTTTTTTAACTGATGTCCATGGTAAATAGAAATGAATCATATTAATTCATTAAATATCTTTTTTTATAAGTAAAACCAACATGTTTCAACCATCCTATGACCTTCCCAGATGAAGTTGTTAGTGAGATATTATTATGTGTTCCACATTTTACCAATTTGTTCCACCTTACGAGGGCTAGTGTTCCTCATTTTGGAGATGGAAGGTTGAGAGCTATGCCGGCATTGGTCAGCTTTGATTGGTTTCTTAAAAGCATGTTAGCTATTTTGTTGTATGCTTTACTATGGTTACGGCACTAGACTTGTAAGGAGCAATATCTGCAGGTTTTAGAAGTAGTATTAGTTTATATTAACTTTAGAGACTTGAAAAAACTGTGTAATTCGCTGCACGTGGTTACATTGACAGCTGTTAGGCCGGGACCTTAAGTATTAATGTCGCATCTTGAAATCCCTGTATTCCGACTTATTTGTCTTCAGAGGGTCAGAAGCATTGTAAGGGAATAGGGGGCTTTCATGTTTATCAAAGTACATCTAAGCCCCGCCTCTTGAACGTCAGCCTGTGGACGCAGAATGTTTGGGTCATGTCTTGTGCTAACTTGCTGAGGTTAACGCAATAAGTCTTGCAGAGTGTAGAATTTAGTTTTCCTTACTAAAATGTGATTTTTTTAAACGAAACGGCAGCGATAAGTTACTTAACAACAATGGTAATTATAGTTAGAATTGTTCACTGTTCGTGTAAATCGTTTCACACTTCCTGTTTTGTAAGCAATACTGATAAGTATGCCCTTGATTTGGGTGTTTTAATTCTTTGTAGTGGCCTGTGACGTGTAAATGTTTGTGAATGTGCTTGTGCCCCCAAAATACCCGTCTGCAGACATATAGGGCTAGGACTAAACTCGAGAGCAAGTATAAATATTTCATAAAGCATTTTTATTTAAATTCCGGTATATGCGATGATGCACTTGACGGCCTCACCTTGTATTTGGCGCAGAAGTGGGCGTGTCGCGAATGATTGATGACCAAGTCTGCATATGTAATGAGCCATGATTGACATGACATTCTAATCAGCTTATGGGAGGTGCAAAAAGAAGCACAGTAGTAAACCTGTCCTTGCAGTAGAGCTGAAGTGTTGTCCTTTAGAGAAATATCAAGTTCATAACTTTACCATTTGGAGTTTTTACAAGTTTTTTTCTAACCATTTGTATGCAGAGAACAAAGAGTTCTTTTTCCAAGTGGCTGGCAGTGCTTTGGCATGTAAGTCACCACAGTAGGACACTTAATTTTCCAGACCAAATTCAGTCAGTCATATTTGCCAAGCTGAAAGCCATATTTTTCATATGTAGCAGTATGCAAGATGTTCTAGTGTTATTTATTTATTTATTTAAATTTGTTGACTGGGAGTGTCCGACTGGACGTAGGTCCATTTTCAGCGGAGGCCCGGGGAGAAAAGCTCCACAGTTAAAATAAACAGACCGTAGTTACATTGGATTACATAGCGATTAACAATTTAACATAGCAATTACTTACAACATATTTACAGATGTTTCTTGGGGAAAGTTTCTTTAGTTTTCTTTGTCACAAAAATAGTATAGTGTAACTGCTACCGGAATGTAAATCGTTCCAGTTGCGTGTGTATTACAACTTTTGCATTTGCTGTGGTAGAAAAATGTTTTATTGCAGTGTTTTTTTAATGACTAACTAGGTTTTGTAATTTAATTACATTTTGTGACAAAGTATTAGGTTGGCTTTTACCATACACACACACATTGAACTGTAACACAGTTCATATTAGGTTGGCTTTTACCATACACACACACATTGAACTGTAACACAGTTCATAGGTTCATACTAGGCTATCTGCCCTGAGGCAATTATAAGCCTAGCCTGATTCTGTATGGCTTACGCCACCCCTTGATTTGAGTATACTGTGCCGTTTTTAAGGTTTAGTTTACTGTGCCTCTGTCTAATAGTGACACGGGAGTAATCCCTGGGACAAACCTACGATCCCCCATCCACCTATCGAGATTCTTCTTGAAGAGATTCAGTGAGGTGCTCTGCCTCACATGAACTGGAATTCTATTCCAGAGCGAAGGGAGCCTCTGGGTTATGAACCTGTCCCTCCAGCAAGTTCTATTTATTTCTGTGCTGAGGTTCAAGTCCCTCGAGCGCATGGCTCTAAGGGATTTAGATTTACTGAGGTGGAGCATGTCCATTAATTCTGGATTTGACATAGCTTTGTATGTCAGGCATAGATCGCCTCGAAGTAGGTGGTATGCAACTGAGTAGAGCTGGAGTTTTTAACCGAGCAGCATATGGCATCTGTTTGAGACCCTTGATCCTCTTGGTGAGATACTTTTGGGGTCTTTCTAATTGCTGCAGGTGTCGGGTAAGGTACATCCCAAAAGGGGCATTGTATTCTATGATGGGCCTGATGAGGGATGAATAAAGGCACGATTACCTCTCTTGATCTAGATGTGAAACCCTTCGTGATGAGGTGGGCTATGTAGAAGGTCTTTCTAACCACTTTGGCAATGCGGTTTTCAAAGGAGAGATTGCTATCAACTTGGGTCCCCAGGTCCCTAATAACTTTCTCTGTACTTGATGGGTTTCCGCCTATGTGGTAATTTGTGGGCACATTGTTTTGCCAAAGGGTATGACTATACATTTTTGGCATTTAGCTTTAAACCATGGCGCTGGCACCAGTTATCTGTCTCTGAGACCTTTTTGAAGGATGTTTGTGTCAGCTGGAGAGTTGATTATGGCCAGTTTGCAGTCGTCTGCGAACTTGGTGAGCCATAGTCCTCCCACGTTGCCTGTACCTCGGAAAAGTATATACCGAACAAGAGTGGTCCCAGGACAGAACCCTGTGGGACGCCACTTGTGACTGGTTTCGAGTCTGACATGGCTCCAGCAACTCTCACTCTGTGGGTTCTGTCTTTGAGCCAGTTTGCGACCCATCTTGTGACATAGGGGTTTTTATTTAAGCTGGATAGCTTATCTATGATGTCCGAGTGGGGTATTGTGTCAAATGCCTTTGCAAGGTCCAGATAGGCTGTGTGGACTACCTTCCCTTCATTTATGGCTTTGGTGACTGTTTCGAAGAAGTCAACCCGGTTCAAAAGGCAGGATCTGCCCTTGACAAAGCCGAACTGGGTAGGATCTAGTGTCTGTAGGTTCCCAATGTCTTTGTTTATGAGCTCCATGATGATCCTCTCCATAGCCTTGCAGACTAAGCTAGTTAGGCTTATGGGGCGATAGTTTCCAGGGTCCATAGAGGCTCCACCTTTGTGGAGTGGGACCACTGTTGCTGTACGCCATTCTGTGGGCACATATCCTGTAGTGAGGCTGAGATTGTATAGCTGTTTTATTTGAGGGATTAGATCTTCTTGGAGTTCATGTAGGACGCAACCTGGGACGCCATCTGGTCCCATGGAAGCAGTGTTTTTTGCTTTGGACAGGGCATCCTTCACCTGAGTATCAGAGATGTTTGGGAGGCAGCCCTCTGCTGGGATAGATACTTGCTCTTTTGGGGGGGAGGAGAAGTTTGCACTGAACCTGTCTGCCAGGATATTGGCGATGTCTGTGGTTTCAGTGTATTTTTTGTCATTTAGAATCAACTCAGAACAAGTCTGGGAGTTGCATCCCAGGTTTCTAACATAACTGAAAAAAGCCTTATGATTGTCTTTGGTGTCCTGTGCAATTTTTCTCTCGAAGCTGGCCTTGGAGGATTTTATGAGGGATTGTAATTTTTTGCTAGTACTGATCAGAGATGCCTTCCCTATTAGGGATTTTGCTCTATCATGTAGTAGCTTCCTCCTTCTGTTGTACAGTTTATTTATGGCAGGGGTCCACCAGACTGGACGCCTGCCTTTGGATGATTGGGTCTTGGTTTTGTTTGGGATAGCATGATCCAAGCATTCCTGGAGATGTCCGTAGAATGCGTTTATATAGGATTCTGCAGTTTGGGCCGTAGTTTCCACTGGCCCTGGGGCCTTGAAGGATTCCACTTCAGTTTTGAGAAGTGAGAAGTTCGCTTTTGAGAAGTTTTTCACTGTGGTTTTCTGGGCTGGGGTGGGGTCGGGATGTGGACATCCAGTGAAATTAATTTATGGTCTGATCTTACCAATGAGGGATATACTTCTGGTGTGGAGCATAGAGTCCCCATGTTGGTAATGATCTGGTCTAGTATGTTGTCCCCTCTTGTGGGAGTGGTGACTAGTTGTTCCATAGCATTTGAGTTTATAATTTCCAGGAACCTTTGGGCTAAGGTGCTGGGGCTTGAGTAGTGCTCCCAGTCAATGTTTGGGTAGTTGAAGTCACCCAATATAATGGTGTTTGGAGAGATCTTCATGTTCTCCAATGTTTTCAGGAAAGCCGAGTGGGATTCCTGACTTTGAGAGGGTGGTCTGTAGGATGCTATAAACTGAAAAGCAGTCTTGCCCACTGTTAGTTGCACATGGATGGTCTCCGATACTGCAATGCCACTAACCTGGAGGTGTGGATATCCTTGATAAATATGGAAACTCCCCTTCTTTTGTGGTTCGGTCCGGGTTTTGGGGCGAAAAGCATGATATGAGGTGTAGCCTGGTAGTGCTGGGGTGCTCTCTGGAGCCTTGAACCAGGTTTCTGTCACTGCACAGATATCTATGTTCTCCATACTGAGGAGAGCTTCGAGTGCGTGCATCTTGAGGTTAAGACTTCTGGCGTTTAGCAGCATTACCCTTAGTTTCTTGTTCCTTGTGCTGTCTATGGGGGTGGGTTTGACTTTTGAGCCTTGCCTAAAAAAGGCACTATGGGGGTGGCAAGAGCCTTTGCCAATATCCGAAAGCCCAGTGGTGACAGGTGCAAGCCGTCCCTTGCGAAGCAACGTGGCTTGTCGAGCATGTCATCCCAGGCTGACAGACACTGGATCCCCTTTGAATGACACGAAAATTTTAGCCAGTTGTTAAAATCGATCATTTTTTCTTTGTACTGTGGCATCATTCTAGGTGAGGGTAAGATGCTGCTCAAGGTCAGGGTCATACCAGCCTGGGCTACATGATCAGAGAGCTCCTCTGTCTCTTTTCATGTAGTCCAGGGAGGTACATCTCGGGTCATTCACACCAGCATGTACAATGACTGAGTCATATTTGAATTTGCTTTGGAGTGACCTGAGTGCTTGCGTTATGTGGCGGATCCTAGCACCCGACAGGTAGCTCACCGTGACCTTCTCTTTATTCAGCCTGGTGAGCGGGACGTCAGTGTGTCTGACAATAGAGTCACCTATTACAAGAGTATCAGGTGTGTTATTCAGCCTTAAGGGCTGTTGCTGCTTGGCACACTGGCTTTGTGGGCTATGTGTTGTGCGTGTTTTGTTTAGAGGTAGCGTTTGCTTGGATGCCTGCTTTGGAGGTCTCTGTTGCTTAGGTAGATTTTTATTTAGAGCCTCCAGTTTGGCTAAATAGTTGCATCTCTCACATATATTTGAACCTGTTTGGAGGAGGAGAGGGTTGTCCGTGTACATGAGACAGTTGTAACATTGCCTCAAAATTCCCAGATTCACCAGCTGGACTGGAGAGGAAACCATTGACTGACCTTTGGACATGCTAGAGTAATATAGGGAAACTGAATTTAAGACGGACCAATAGGGGACAGGGTAATCATAGAGAGTATAAGGGTAAGTAGTGCTTATGGTTTAATAGTGCTAACTTGTAGGATTACTTAATTGGACCAGTGAAGGGCCTTAGAATGAGAATATGGTGTTTAAATTGAGAGATAGAGCAGTTCTAAGGGAAAAAGTGAAGAGCAGACTTTGTGGAGCCATAGTCTGGGTTTAGACATAGCCAATGCTTGTTTAGGTGATTCTTTAGGGATGTTTTCAATTGGGGCAAGGAGGCTATAGTGGTAAGATCTTATAAGAAATGGGCCAAAAATATGAGGCAAAATCTGTACATTTGAGAGATATGTCTGGTTTTCCTAGTAATAATACTTACCAAGAAAACACCTGTCTATACAAAACCTGTTCCCTTTTACTAAAAATATTTGTAGCTCAGTATAATTTTGCCCCATCCCAAGTAAGTTTGATTTTCTGGAAAATTGCTGAGGATTAGAGTTAGTTAATAGTGTTGTAAACCTGTTGTTCTGTTAATCTTTCAAGTGAATTAAAAATATTAATCAAATGAAGACGGTCCTTTTTACTGACTTAAGAGAACCCAGTAATGCATTCATGACTGCAGCTTAATGCGTTATTCAGTGTTCTCCATTATTGCCAAATCAGTTTTACCACTTGACTCAAAAAGTAAGTAGATGCAGAACTTTAACGTCTTCTCAGTTTGTAAATAACCAGTAGATTTTAAGAAAACTGCAGTGTTTCCTGCCTATTTTAAGACATCAGACACCTGGGAGACCAGCATTAATGTATACTGGTTCATTGCATTTATTTTCCATACTAATTGCAAGTTTATGAGCAATACTAAAGTAATCACCGAGACTATAAGATGCTAAGTCATGTACACCTTTGGGGTTTTGGTTTTGCGCCAGTGCTCCCAGGCTTTATCCCTGTTTTTCATTTCTTACGTAGTGGTTTTCTGTAGCCATGGGGAGGGTTGTGCTTTGGTTCTGGAAAGTCTTATGGGGGCATGGTAATTAAGGATGCTCAGGAAGGTAGTATTAAAAAAATTCTACTGCGTCAAGACTGAGGTACTTTAGAGGATGCCAGTTACATTCTTTGAGGGATGAGATGAATGTGAGTGGGTTAAAGTTTAGTATTTTACATATTTGACGGTAGATGACAGGTTTAGCTTGGTATAGGTATTTTTTGAGTAGGAATGTTAGGGAGTGATCACTGAGGCTATCTGATAAGCAACCTGTTATATATGACTGGGGGCTCTTACTGACTAGTATCCAATCCAGGGTAGTGTCCTTGTTGGAGTTTTTATTTATCCTGGTTGACGACTGGACTAGTTGGGTGAAGCCATGAAGGTTTACATGATGGGTTGCATGGTTGCCAGAACAGGATTGCCAGTCAATATTGAAATCGTCTAAAATTATAGTTTCTTGGGGGAGATGGTGGGTAGACTAGCCGAGGAGGTTTTCTAGTGGAGGAATGTTTTGGCCATGTGGGAAGTAGCATCCAATTATGTTGATGGCTTTGTTTTGGTTTATTTTGAGGTTGGTATATTGTAGGAAAAATATATAATAGTAATATGTATGCTTAGTGCATTCAAAGCTTAAAAGGGTTAATACATTTATTCGGTAAACACTGCATGAATCTGCACAGCTATTAGAAAATAATAAGAAGCATTTCATTTCTGCTAATGTCATGAGACCTAACAGAGACATTTAATTTCTGCTTATGCCATAAAAATATGCAGCTGCTAGGAGCTTTGATAAAGAAAACAATAGATGCTTGAAAGTATAAACCACAGTCAGCATTACTTGTACCAAAGCTAGAAATGTACCTTGAATCTAGACAAAATGTAACGTATGTATTAGAACTGTACAATTGAAGAATTGAAATGTTTAGGTGGGCTAAAAATAAGCCCAAGGCCAGGTTGTTTTTCTCAAATGTGTTTGCAAGATGACAAATAATCTGACCATGTCAGCAATAAATCTGGTAACATTTTTGTGAAACATACAGAAAGCTGTGTCCAACTACATCAGCAATAGAATAGTAACATTTTCTGTGTGACATGAAGAGAACTGTCTTAGAATGACATACTGATCACCAAAGAACTAGACACATCTTGCACCTACATGCTTTGTCTCCTTCTTCTTATATGGAAAGTCCTCCGACTGAATTGTCGTTCAAAAGAGGCCAGCCACTTTCTGATCTGTGACTGAAGGACTGGTCTCCATGAATCAGTGATCAATCACGTAGGCTCAGGTAAGGCAAATCTACTTTTTTCTGTTTTAGATCAGGGACTAGATGTGTATTGTTTTTGTCAAGACTGTATTTTTCTTGCAAGTCAAGGATAAAAAAGATTACTGTCTTGTCATAGATCAGGAGAAACAGAATAAGTAGGCAGTCATTCTGAAGAGACTTTAACAAAATCCGTGGTACCACGTTAAAAAATAAGAAAAGTTACGTAACAATCAAAGGGTGAAAACAAAATGGGTAATAATTGCACAAAAAGACCCCAAAGCCCGCCGTTAACGGAAGACGCAAAATATATGCAGTCGCAGCGCGCCGACAATGTTAGATGTTATTCAAAATGGGTTAATAAATACGAATTTGACGGAAAATTAGAAAAATCCTCACTTATCAAACTTATCAGACAGCTCAAAAACGATTCCAAGGGTCGAGTTAAAAAGCAACGTCGATTAGGAATTCCTCAGGCACACAGGTGGCTGGAGGAAACAAACCGTAGGGGAAAAAAAAGCAAAGATTTAAAAGCAATGTTTTTAGATAAGGAGGATAACTTAGTAATAGCATCAGCACCTCCACATCCCTTACCAGAATATGAAGCAAGTAAACAAGTTAGTCCACCTCCACTATATCCTGTGGATAGAGATATTGTGAAACTAAAACTGACTAAAATTAGAGATCCCATCGAGACCAGGTCCCGAACAAAGGCAGGTAACCCAGAAGAAGGTATCGAGTTATGGAAAATAGTAAAGAATTCACAATCTACAGATGAAGAAGAAGAAATATGCCCGCTTATAGAAGTACCCAATCCTCAGGCAGGTCAAGACAATCAGGACCCGACTATCTTAGTGTGTAGACCTTGGACTCCGGAAGATATCCGGAAAGCCACTGAGGGAATTCCCCATCCAAAAGTTAATTTTAGAAAATTCTCAGAAAATTTACAAGGAATGAGGTTGAGTTATAACCTAAATGGAGAAGAAATAGAAAAAGTAAGTAGACAAATTGTAGGGCCAGATTGGTACATGATTAGTGGGAACTGGAATCCCCGTGACATTGCGCAAAAAACCCTCCCACATAGCAACGCAGAATTAGACACCAGAGTGAAAGGTCTTACACACTGCATCTCTGAAAAATGGAAACCTAGGGCAGACTGGACTTGCATTAATCAATGCATCCAACAAGAAGGTGAAACAATTGACCGGTATTATGCCAGATTGTTAGAATGTTTTAATAATCACTGTGGAATGCAGGTTCCTGAAGATCAAACACAAGATTCCCCGTATGAACCGCAGTTAAAGAATGCATTTCTAAAAGGCAGTAGCACGCCTATAAGCAGTTTTATTACAAAACACATGGTAGACCATCGTACAAGCAGGTTACAATCATTACTTGAATATGCTAGGCATGCCGAACGGCATTTTAATAGCAAAAAGAAAAAGAAAGCTCAAGTATTTTCTGTAGAAGATGGAGCAGAAGTTTATGTAGTACAGTCTGGGGAAAAAAGGCAAGAAAAATGCACAGGGAAACATAATCTGATCAGCGATCAGAAGACTTTGAAGGACGGAAAAAAAGGGGAGAATGTTTCAAATGCGGTAAAAAAGGACATTTGGCAAGGGATTGCAAGAAAAACAAGAAGGCAACAACAGAAGGCAAGGAGGGTGAGGACTGACTATGGTAGTCAGGAATCACTAGAAGGGGCTAGCAAAGAAGGGACAAATGAGAATGTGATAGAGGGAGTAGAGGAAGTGCAGGAAGTTAGTGACAATGAAGAAAATGAAATATTAGACCTAGCTTTATTAAGCTTGGAGCTCTATTTGGCAGACACAAAACCAGAAGTTACATTCTTGGTAGAAGGGAGGGAAGTCAATTTTTTGTGTGACTCAGGGGCATCACGTACCCTGATACACCCCTCCAAACTACCAGATAACACAGAGTCACCTGATTATATACTGGTCAAAGCAGCTAATGGATAGCTGTATCGGGAGCCTCTCTCCCGTGACATTGCAATAACTAATCCCATTTCAGGATTGACACAAAGAAGCAAAATTGTAGTTTCTGCAAAATGCCCAGTGAACCTCTTGGGCAGAGACCTCATGCAGCTATTTGGTATAGCAGTAGTTCCAACCATGCAGGGTATGGAAGCACAGCGACAAAATGATACGTTTGTAATTCAATCGGAAGGTGAAATGTTTTATTGGTACAGCCAGGACTTTGTTTTGACTGGTCCAGGGACTGTGACCAAAGAGTTAATGAACCTAGCCATCAGCAAGTTCCCCTCCCTTGACTTTGATAAGCAACACCTGTTGCACTGTACCCTGTATTATAGCAACACACCCAGGACCTGATAAGGAATATGAGCAAGAATTGTTTGAGAATCATGCAAACAGATTGATATTGTGTAGCCTATACAGGGACACAGAAGGGAACACTGTAGCCAGCTGTTCATTGCCCCAGGAGTTCTTTGCACTTTATAAATCTAATCGATTACCACATGTTAGCTTAACCAAAAACAGAAACGTAGAATGGGTAGACCTAGGAGAAAAAGTCACGAAATGGGAGAAACAAACAGAACTAGAACTGTCAGAACAAGGAATACAAGCACAAAAGCTGAATTGGATAACTCAGACCAACCCAGCTGTGCACTTGCAGTCTAGCAAGGATAGCTGATTGACACTCCTATTAAAGGAGGAAGAGAATGCCTTACGAGACATACCAGAGACTCTCTGGTCAACAGGGTAATCAGATGTAGGACTTATTCGTACAGCGGGACCAGTTACTATCACGCCAAAGTCCACATTCAGTCCACAAAAAAGAACAGTATCCCTTAAGAAAAGATGCAGAGGCAGGAATAAAGCCTGTTATACCAGACTTGCTTAAAGGAGGGATACTAGTAGAATCTCCCGATTCACCATGTAACACACCCTTATTTCCAGTAAAAAAGGCCAACGGAGAATGGTGTATGGTCCAGGACTTACAAACTGTAAATGATGCAGTAATATCAAGGGCACCCACACACCCTGTTGAATGATTTGAAACCTCATCAAAAGTATTTTTCTGTGGTAGACATTAGCAACGCGTTCTTTTTGATACTGATACACCCTGACAGCCAATATTGGTTTGCATTTACATATCGGAGGAAAAGGTATACATATACGCGGCTACCACAGGGATATTGTGAAAGTCCAATGATATTCTCACAAGAAATGGCAAGCATCTTGGCAGGATTCACCCCACCAAAAGGCAGTCAGATTTTGCTTTATGTTGACGACATCTTGCTGGTGGCCCCCACCCAGCAGAGTTGTAAAGAAGATACCATAGCACTTCTACGATTTTTAGCCACTGAGGGACATAGGTAAATAAAAGTAAACTGCAGCTTTGGAAAAAACAGGTAAAATACCTAGGATATGTAATATCCAAAGAAGGTAGAACATTAGACGAGGACAGAGAAATAGCAATTTTACAAGCACCAAAACCCACTACCAAGAAGGAAATGATGTCCTTCCTGGGAACAACTAATTTTTGCCAGAGCTGGATTCCAAACTATGCGTTGGAATCTGCACCTCTGACTGACCTTGTATACAAGAAGCCTATGGCAGCACAGGATTTGTTGCAATGGACACCAGAGGCAGGCTCTGCCTTATGTAAACTAAAGCAGTTAATAGCATCCTCATTAGTTCTGGGATTGCCAAATTACCATAAACGTTTTTTCCAAACTGTAGATTGTAAACAGGGTTACATGACATCAGTGTTATCACAACAGCATGGGGATAAGCAACGCCCCATTGCTTATTACTCATCGTAACTAGACCCAGTGGCACGGTCCCTACCCCACTGTGTACAAGCAGTAGTTGCAGCTGCAATGGCAGTACAGGCTTCAGCCTCAGTAGTCTTATTCCACCCTCTCACTTTGAGAGTACCTCATGCAGTCGCGATTATTTTACTACAAGAAAAGGTGGCATATCCTTCCCCTGCTAGGCATCTTTCCTGTATGACTATATTGTTGAGCCAACGTCATATGACAATTGAACGATGCATGACTTTAAACCCTTCTACTCTGCTCCCGACCCCTGCAGACGGCACACCACACAGCTGCTTGCAGGTAATTGAGCAAAAGACACTACCTAGAAAAGATCTCACGGATGTCCCCTTGAATGATGCCGAGGTGGCATATTACGTAGATGGTTCGTGCAAGAGGGGTCCTGCAGGACAGAACCTAGTAGGATATGCCGTAGTTTCTGATACTGAGATTATAGAAGCAAAACCTTTACCACACAACTTATCTGCACAGGCAGCAGAATTGATTGCCCCGACACTGGCATGTACCTTAGCAAAGGGTAAATATGTAAACATTTTTACTGATAGTACGCTTTTTCTACTGTACATGTTTCTGCGCAACAGTGGAAAAAAACGAGGAATGATAACATCTACTGGCAAACCTATAAATCATGCGCAGTTTATTTTAGATCTTTTAGAATCCATTCAGTTACCTCAGAAAGTAGCCATATGTAAATGCACAGCTCACACCAAGCAACAAGATAGAATTTCAAAAGGTAATACGAGAGCTGATATAGCTGCAAAACAAGCAGCCACAGAAGTATTCCTTTTAAATGAGGAATTACAACCCTCTGAAACTTTAGATCTAGATATGTTAAAAACAATGCAGGCACTCACTATGCAAGCTGAAAAACAGCGATGGATAAAACGAGGAGCAATCCTCGAAAAGGCGCTGTACATCTCTAGAGAGGAAAAACCGATACTACCCTCTAATTTGTTTAGCTATGCAGCATTGTTGAGCCATGGGCAGTGCCATGTCTCAACAGGGGGGATGGTACAGCTGGTGAACCAGGTGTTCACAGCGTATGGATTTACAAACTACGCTAAAAAATGTTGTTTTATGCCAGATTTGTAACAAACATCATGCACAAGGGGCAGTAAAGCCCAAGCAAGGGAGTTACCCCACACCACCATATCCGTTTCACACTATTTGTATGGATTTCATAGAATTGAACAAATGTGAAAATAAGAAGTATTGTCTTGACATTGTAGATATGTTTTCCAGATGGGTGGAAGCTTTTCCAACCAAAAATCCAGATGCAGCCACAGTGGCAAAAGTACTTCATTCCTAGATTTGGTATTCCGGAAAGAATCTACAGTGACAATGGTACACACTTTGTAAATCATACCATACAGCAGTTGAGTAAGCATTTTGGTATTTCTTTGAAAAATCATTGTGCATACCATCCGCAATCTGCAGGGCTAGTTGAGAGGCATAATGGTATACTAAAAAACAAATTGAGAAAATGAATAGCTGAGACGGGAAAAACTTGGTTGTACTGTTTACCCCTGGCACTGTTGAGCATGAGAACTGTCCCTACAGCAAAAGGATTGACTCCTTTTGAAAAACTATTTGGAAGGGCGTATTGTACGCCCCAGTGGAAATTTCTCATGTCATCAGACCAGGAAACTGATTTTACACTAGCTGAATATATGAAAAAGTTGTTGAGTTCTAAACATCTGTTGCAGTTAAATTCTGTTTCAGATAGAAGACAAACTGAAATGTCAGAAGTAGCAGTGACACCAGGGGACTGGGTGTGGATCAAAATAGTCAAGTGAAAGAACTGGGCTTCACCAAGGTGGGAAGGTCCCTACTAGGTGCTTCTTTCAACACCCACTGCAGTCAAGATAGCAGAACGAGCTTCGTGGATACACCTGACGCACTGCAAACTGGTTAAGAACTTTGAGTTGGACAAAAATCTTACCTCTTCATCGGGGCCGTCACACAAAGTCTGGCTACAAAGGGGGGTCAGATCAATAGGATCGATCCGTCTCAACCCCAGTGAAGAAACCATAGATGCTGAAGGTCCTATTAGGGCAGAGAGTAAGAGCACGTGTCCAAAGTAAAGTTGACGGAATCCAGTAAGATCCAAATACACCTACTTGGAAGAGTCGGAGAAAACAGAAATGCAGAACAACAGTTTTCACAAAAGTATTGCATAACCATCCTGTTGACTGTACTAGTAACAATAATATTTTTGTTGTGGCCATTCCTTTTCTCAGCCACACAAATTGGACTGAACAAGCGTGCAGAGTGGCACCCGAACTTTAATACTTACCAGGCAAGCAACTACGTGTATGCTGAAACTTTCAATGTTTTGAATTGCTGGATTTGCACAGCTGTACCAACAGCATATGGGGGGTTACTGTTAACTTCAGTTCCCCTAGGAGCCAACGAGACCTGGGAAAACTTAATTCATGATACATCAAAGGTCACATCACAAGATAAAGTAGCATTGCACTTGTCTGTTCGACAGGAGGGAACCATGTGTTTTTATGAGAATGATACAGTCAAGGTGGGTTGGAGCAATTGCAATGTGACTGTTCCCTATAGATGCTACACTAAGCCTGATAACATCAGATCCAATTGCAACACGAGCTATGACACATTTTTGTTCGAGAAATCAGAAAGCCTGTCAATCCAGTGGGGCAAATCAATGCGTGCTGAAAAACCATCATGCTGTGGGCGATGGACTGACACACATGGAGTTGAGTGATACTGTTATATCGTGGGCAGGTGTAATGCCAGCATATGGAGCAAAGACATCAATCTGGAACTGAGAAAATTGTCTAAGCTTCTCGAAATAATGAGTAATGCAACCTTTTCCACCATAGAGTTGTTAACTGATGAACTGAATGCCATGAGAACAGTAGTGCTTCAAAATCGCATGGCTCTTGACTTCACCCTAGCTGCGAGAGGAGGTACTTGCGCTTTAATCCAGGAAGAGTGCTGTTCGTATATTCCTGACCACAAACACGAGATAGACAACCATCTTGAGGTGATTCAACAGGTGTCAGCTATGACCAAACCAGGACCAAATCCATTGACAGACTTTTTCCAGAAATGGGGGTTGAGGCAGCATCCTGATGAACATTCTGATTGCCATTTGTGTAGGAATAAACATACTGGTGGTATGTGTGTGCTGCTGCGCATCCCCTGCATGAAAAGACTGATTAAACATTTCATAGACATTTCAGTTTCAGAAACCTTATACCAAGATGCTGAACTTGAATTGCTAAAAACTGAAGATGCTTTCATGAGCTTAAACTGAATGACTCTCTTAACTGCAAATCCTGAGCAGGAAGAGGTTAGGGGAAGAAAAAAACTGTTTATGCTTATCTTGAAAGTAGAATAAAAGTATTAAAAAGGAGGGAAATGTTAGAAAAATATATAATAGTAATATGTATGCTTAGTGCATTCGAAGCTTAAAAGGGTTAATACATTTATTCTGTTCACACTGCATGAATCTGCACAGCTATTAGAAAATAATAAGAAGCATTTCATTTCTGCTAATGTCATGAGACCTAACAAAGAGACATTTCATTTCTGCTTATGCCATAAAAATATGCAGCTGCTAGGAGCTTTGATAAAGAAAACAATAGATGCTCGAAAGTATAAACCACAGTCAGCATTACTTGTACCAAAGCTAGAAATGTGCCTTGAATCTAGACAAAATGTAATGTAATGTATGTATTAGAACTGTACAATTGAAGAACTGAAATGTTTAGGTGGGCTAAAAATAATCCCAAGGCTAGGTTGTTTTTCTCAGATGTTTTTGCAAGATGACAAATAATCTGACCATGTCAGCAATAAATCTGGTAACATTTTCTGTGAAACATACAGAAAGCTGTGTCCAACTACGTCAGCAATAGAATAGTAACATTTTGTGTGACATGAAGAGAACTGTATAAGAATAATATACTGATCACCAAAGAACTAGACACATCTTGTACCTACATGCTTTGTCTCCTTGCTGAAAGTAATAAAGGGTGCCTTGCTTGAACCTAACGTGCATTGGTCTTTGAAGTTTTTTTCCTTTTTTTTACATATGTGACGGTACATGACAGGTTTAGCTTGGTATAGGTATTTTTTGAGTAGGAATGTTGGGGAGTAATCACTGAGGCTATCTGATAAGCAGCCTGTTATATATGACTGGGGGCTCTTACTGACTAGTATCCAATCCAGGGTAGTGTGCTGGAGTTTTTATTTATCCTGGTTGGCAACTGGACTAGTTGGGTGAAGCCATGAAGGTTTACATGATGGGTTGGATGGTTGCCAGAACAGGATTGCCAGTCAATATTGAAATCACCTAAAATTATAGTTTCTTGGGGGAGATGTTGGTAGACCAGCTGAAGAGGTTTTCTAGTGGAGGGATGTTTTGGCCAGGTGGGAAGTAGCATACAATTATGTTGATGGCTTTGTTTTTGGTTTATTTTGAGGTTGGTATATATTTGTTTATTGCCTATTTGTGGAGCTGATGATTTTAAGATCTAGATGCTGTTTAAATATTATAGCTACACCGCCTCCTTTCTTGTTTAGCCGGTCTACTCTTAGTATGCCATAACTGGTAGGGAGGATTTACTCACTGGTAATGTGAGGTTTTAGCCAGGTTTCTGTCAGGA